>NW_024369929.1:2170839-2171264 GCF_014805655.1 Passer montanus
CTGGCGGCGGAGCGCGGGGGGTGCGGGGGCGGGGGGGTGTGCAGCTCTCGCTAGCGCTGCTTGTGGTCACAGCCAGGCAAGCTCACATCCCATCTGGATCACGCTCGCTCTCTCCCTTCTGCTTTCCTACCATAGAGTTGCGCTGGAAACAGAAGATAGAGGGAGTGTAGGAGCTCGCCATCTCCAAGCGATCTACATTGGGAAAAACATGGAGTCGGCTCCGGCAGCCCCCGATCCAGCAGCCAGTGAGCCGGGCAGCAGCGTCTCCGAGGCGGCCGCCGGCGCCAGGGACACCCCGGTGAACCTGGAGCCTGCCCGGAAAAGCGATGCGCCGGCTCCCGTCCGCAGGCAGAGCTACTCCAGCAGCAGCAGCAGCAGAGGTAGGGAGACTTGGGGAAGGGGGAGGGGGCCGGGGGAGTGGGATC
>NW_024369929.1:2833981-2852569 GCF_014805655.1 Passer montanus
CGGGGGGTTCAGCGCTCTGGCCTGGCCCGGCGCTGGGCAGGGACCCCGCGGCCGGGCAGCTCCTCGGCTCCGCGCCCGCCGCTGAGGGAAGGGCTTGAACACGTAAATCTCCGAGGGGCAAGCCCCCTGCCCTGCCCTGCCCTGCCCTGCCCGCAGGGTTTGGGTAGCGCGGAGCAGCGCAGCGAGGCGCGGTGCCAGCCGGGCCGCGGAAGTCGCAGTGGCTCTCTGGTGCCTTTTGTGTGAGCTCCTCCTGTTTCCTGTTGCTAATGCAGTGCGCTAAATAGTGATTATTTCTGGTTGACTTGTGTGCATGTTTAAGTCTTACAAAGAAATATCTGGGCAGGGTATGAACTCTTTGGGATTGTTTTGAGAAGTTAGTGTTTACCTTTAAATAAGTTTGAGTGGTGCAGAAATACAGACCCTCTGTTGCTCTGGATGTGGAGTTTAAAGTAGGATCCTCGGGAGGAAAGCAAGAGTTTTCAGAGTTTTCCCTTTTAGCCGTCTGACTTTTCTGTGCTTTGATGCTGAGAGAAAGGAGCAAAAGGAGACAATTTATCTGTTATTAACTACAGTCCTTGCATCGTCCCATGTGGAGACTTGCAAGTGGTGAAGTCTGGAGGGCCATCTTCAGCTTTGGGAAACTTGTCCTGGATTTATATGGCTAGTCTGGCCACGTTCTTAAAGACCATTGGAATTATAGAAACATTTAGAAATTGCAGTGAGCTGCATCCTGTGGGTTTGTGTACCAGATGTGTGTGCTCCTTGCTTTAGGCTTGCTGTAAAATCAAATGTGAAAATTACTCTTAAAAGCACCTCTTTAATGCCTGAAACCTGGAATTAACTTGACACTCAGTTAATGTTTCTGTTGACACAATAAAGGTGAAATGTGGGGAGGGAGAATGTAGGGTAACCTTGTTTTGAAGTTGATTTTGACTTTTTGAGATGGAAACAGCTTTCTCTTCTTTGCCTGTCAGGTACACTGAAAAAAAATGTAAAAATGTAAATTTTCAGTAAAAATGCTTGACATTGAAATTGTCCTGCAAAGTTGGACTTTGTATTTATTCTATTTTAGATATGGGGGTGCTGGTCAAGTACTGAATATAGGTGTTAGTACTGGATAGGCAGATGTGACCATGGAAATGTCTGGCTTGTAATTATTTGTATTTGCCTGAGAATTCAAAGGTGAAAACCTAAATAACAATTTTTGCAAGCAGCCTTTAACTTCATTAATAAAATGATCTCATGCTTTCTGTTGTCCTTCTGTCCCACCCCTGCTGCCACCCCTTTTTTAGGTCTTTGGGACAGACCCGAGTCTCTGTTTAGCTGTACTGGACATTTTTATACATGGCAACTTTTAACAGGCTTCTTAACATTGTTGTACTTGATATTCCAGAACCTACCAGCTAAGGCAGCTTGGAATTAATGAGAGAACTCTGAAAATTATCAATTTTTCTAGGAAAAAAGGATGAAAACACTGATGTTTGACCTCTGGTGCAAGCAGTGACATTCTTCAGATGCAAACTTAAGTAGGTTTAACCTGCTCTTCTGGAATGGGAATTTGTTCATTAGCTGTAGTGAAAGAGCAGTGGGTTTGAGTGATGTGTTCCCTTTTTGTAATACCATGACTTGCTTGTTGAGATACTTAATAATATAAAAGGCATTGTAGAGTTCTAAAGTCCAGTGGCTCCAGTAAGAGAGCAGAACCTCCTGGCAACCCTGCATCCAGATATTTGAGGTTTTGAAGTTTCTGACCTTTAGATAACTCCATCTTTCATTTCTTTACACAAAATAGAAAGTAATGAGCAATGGAGGATAAGATCAGGCTTGCTGTTCTTGGAAACCAAACCTTTTTGAGCTGCTCATGAAGAGTGCTAGGATCAGGTAGAAATTATTTGCTTTTTTTTCTACGTGACTGATAAGTGCTTGCATTATTAAAATTTACATTTTCCAAGATATGTTTTTAGATTTTAGATTTACAGCTGATTTAAAAAGACTTTGGCATTTTAAAAACATGTCAGTAGTGCCACAGCAGGGGTAGAAAGAGTATTCTAAACTCAGCTTTAGTTTGCATAAGCAGAAGTAGGGGGTTTTTTGCCTGCTAGTAAGCATTTTTATTGGTTGATGTAAAATAACTCTGAAGTCATCACTTTTCTGACTTTCTTGAAAAGATTACCCTTCCTTCTTAATTTCTCATTGTTCTAGTTGACAACTGATAGTGCTTTTATAGGTGAGACTTGAAGTCAAAATATCCAAACCAGCTACTTAGTCTGGGTGTTAAGTAGGATGCTGAAAACCTACATTTTGACTTATCTGAAGTTGAACTCCAAGCTTGCCTTGTGACTTGCTTTCAGGTGTCCTGTGTGGTACTTAGCAAATGATTGCTGTATAATCTACCTTAATGAGAAACTGCTGATGAGAATTCTGCAAGAAGTGTTCCATAAAGGCACCTTAAGCTTAGATAACAGCAGGATTAGCTTTTAAACTCTTGTCTTAGTACAACAGGTTTACCCCAGTGTGATGAAGTAAGTGCAGGTAGAAGTGCTTCTGCACTGAAAGGAATTGTCCATTTGGAATTAATAGGTGTTACTTGGTGTTTGGTATTCCTCAAAAGTGTGGGAAGAAAACTGTTTGAGTCTTGGAGCAAACCCCTGCTTTCAACTAACTGTAGGAAATGCAGTGCAGCTCAGCTCAAGGGGAGTGTCTCACAGCCAGCAGCACAGTCCCAGCCTGGGGGAGTGATATTTGGCTGTTTTGACTGCCCGTTTTTTGTCCTTCAACACTGAAGTCACGAGTTAAGATGAATGACAGGGAAGCACAGAAGGTTTCAATTGTGCTTCCAGGGGAAGCCTATTCTGCAAGGGGGGACTCCTTTCTCCCTGATGGATTTGAGGGTGGATTATTTGAGGGGTGGTGATGAACTGGAAGTTGATTACCTGAGAGATGGTGACTGGGTGGAAATCTAAGCTGTTATTTCATTCTGTGCAGAAAAGGGAGGGGGAGGAGGAATGTATTTGGAGGATTTTAATTTCTTAGCTTTGTGTGTGTGTTCCTTTTTAGATATTGTAATGAATAAAGCGTTGTGTTTTTCCCTCCATCCCCAAGTTGGAGCCTGCTTTGTTCTGTTTCAGGGTCAAATCTCACAGTAACCATTTTGGAAACACACCTTTCATGGGGGCCCTGACACTGTGCCAGGGTCCAACCATGACACTTGTTTTGATGGATGTTGGTTTTCTTATTACCTTCATTGATAAGTTTACCTGTTTCTGCCAATCTTTAGAGCCAACACAGCCAAGAGCTTCCACTGGTTTGGATTTTTATGTCAGCAGAATGGTTTACCATGTTCTGTTATTGGGGATTCCTCGTTGCTGGTGATGGGTGAGCCTGAAAAACTACAGCTTTACTTGCACATCATAGGGTGAGTTCTCCAAAAACACTGTCTTAAACAGTTATCTTTAAAGTGTGTGGGTTGTTTGGTTTTGTTTTTTTTTTTTAACGGGTTGTAGTTGAGATCTGACCATTTAGACTTTTTCTCAAAATATACACTTATTAATTACCTCCTATAGCATCTAGAGACACATCAGGTTTCTTACATTTTGGAGTGAACTGGTGTAATCATAAATGATAGAAGAGGTTGCTCAAAGCCTTAATTTTAACTGAGGGGTTCATCCTCCTTGACTGCATTAAATCCCTTGCAGCCTAAATTATTGTATGTTAAACCATTCCCCGAGGAGTTTTGTATGGGGGAAAAAAAACCCAACACTTTTCCCTGTGTTGTTTTGTTTTTATTATGCATAATACCTCAAACTGGTGATAAATTAAAGGATGTGTTGGAAGTATGGGAATTAGCACAGTATTGAACTAACACCTTCTGTTATGTTCCTGCAGCTCCTCTTTAGCCCACTGTGCTGAAGACCAGAGGTTCTGCCTGATCAGGAGTCTCTGTTAGCAACTGAAGTTAGCAGGAGAATGGAAGGGGTTGAGTTTAAGGAAGAGTGGCAAGATGAAGATTTTCCAAGGTTTTGAATTCTTTTTAAAAGTAATTTGCATCAAACACAACATCAGCAATAAGCTACCTCTTGATCTTCCTGGTGAACTAATACTCAGTAATAATCTTGAAGTGATTTCCATTAATATAGCAGTTTTGAAAAGGTTTTGTGGCATATTTCTTCAGGATTGCCACTGTTGATGTTTCCAGTGTTTCTAAAATGAAGATTTGTAAGCTTGGCTTTGTTTATTTCCTGTGATAATATTTTGCAACTACATTGTTTGCATATTACTCCCAGTGCCTCATGACCTAAATTTTGCTTATTTCATTAAGCAGAATTTCTGAGGAAAGTCTTTTAAAGTTAATGCTCCTAGTGGTGCTTGGGCCTACAAAAAAATTAAATCAGCTTTAGATGCATTCTGTGTTAACATGGCTAAAATACTTCTGTAATTTATTTCATGTCAAATTTTGTCAAGCAAGAATATGACAATTTTTTTTAGGGATGACACACTGGTAGTAGTCAGTGTTTTGGTATTTGTCACAGGATGGGATGGTCACTTGAATACTGTAAAGGAATTTTCTGCTGCCTTGGTGTTTGTTAATTGAAAGCTTGAACTTAGGCTATAAGTAAAGTTAATTCATCCCTAACTTTACAGTGGGTTTTTGTAGGAATGTGTAAGTCTTAATATATGGCATTAAAAATAATGTCAAGGCAGGTTTGTAACAATAATTTCTTTGTGTCCCAGGCCCCTGCCAGAGGATGATCCTGTTGAGTCTGATGGATTGGCTGCAGCTGGAACAGAAAATGAAGCTGGTAAGAACATTCCACTCCAGCCCAGCTGACTGCTTTCTACTTAAGTGGCTGCTTTAAAGCTCCTTGGTGTGGGGGGATTTTTTTGCTTGTTTTGTTTTGGGTGGTTGTTTTTGTTTGGTTTGTTTTTTGTTTTTTTTTTTTTTGTTTGGTTGGTTGGTTTGATTTTTTGTTGGTTTGGTTTGGGGTTCTTTTTTATTTTTTGTGGCTTTTTTTGGTTTGTTTCATTGATTGGAGTTTTGGAGGATTTTACATTTAAAATTTGTTTGGACTTTGTCTGCTTTACTTGTGGCATTTCCAGTGCTGGATTGGTAATCTGATTTTATTCCTTGCTTTCAATTCCTGTCTAAATCATGCCAATATTTGCCTTGTACTTCGAAGTATTCTGTGTATTCACAGAAGAGATTCTTTAATTTTACGTCCTCGCTGTTGTCTGTCAGTCTTTTTGGTTTTTTTCAGCTCGTATATAATTTTCTTGAATCATTCTGTGTATTCACAGAAAAGATTCTTTAATTTTACGTCCTCACTGTTGTCTGTCAGTCTTTTTGGTTTTTTTTCAGCTTGTATATAATTTTCTATTTTATCAAAGATGGTTATGATGTCACTGAAGCCTAACAAAAGCAAGCGCTAGGGACATGATTCTGTTGTATTATTCACCAGCTTTATTCAGTGTAATATCTGGAGCAGCTCCTGGGACCCCTGGGTGCAGCAGGCAGGGGTAGCAGTGTCTGCCACCCTGCTCAGACTGTGTGTGCAGTGGGTAACTTGAGAACTTCTGCTGTTCTTTCCATCCTCTATTAGTGTCTTACTCCAAAAATACTTTGTTTCAATTATGGGCATTAATTTATAATGCATTATGGGAAAGAACTGTGCTCTTCTGTCTTGGTAATATGCTTATCTAAACTTGCTTTAGCTTTCAAAATAAAAAATATGCTTTCTTTAGATACAGAGGGTAATGGAACCAAATTGAGGAAGAAACTAATGGCTCCAGATATTAGCTTAACTTTGGATCCCTGTGAGGAATCTGTTTTGTCTGATGACTTGGATGAGAGTGGAGAGATTGATTTGGATGATTTAGATACTCCTTCAGAAAATAGCAATGAATTTGAATGGGAAGGTGAGTATTTTGGTTCTTTTGTCTGATACTCTAAAATATTTTCTTAGCTGAAGTCAACTGTTTCTCTAGTAAGAAATAGCTACAACTCAATAGTACCAGAGGAGAAATACCAAGGGATTGATTATATTAGGAATTGGAAATAGATGCAGTGACTTTTAAAAGAGCAAATCAGACCTCATCTGATCAGTAAACAGGCAAACAGTTACTAGCTGTAACTGTAGGTAAACTTAAGTGAAGATCATGTACATATGCATCTATAAGAGTTGAAGTTATGGAAAATCCTCTATTGCAGTAAGTTTTTAAAAATCACCCAAGAGAAAAAAAGTACCCAAGGTCTTTTACATGTGTTAGAAATGGGTTTTAAGTGGAGGGAGCCAAACCAAGATGAGCTACTTAGACATTGCTGAATTGCAATTTAAGGAGAACTGAATAGTATTTTTAAAAATACTAAGTAATACCTGATCTCAAATCTTCCTTTGGTGAGAATGACAAAAGCTCAGTAGCCTTAGAGTAGGCATATTTCCAGATTGACTAGAGGCAGTAGAAGATGCTCTATTTTATGTCAAGGAACTCTGAAATGACTTCATAGGAATTTCAAGTAGCTATAGCCACACTAGTGATGATCTCAGTTTTAAGACCTTAATAGGTGTTATAGACAAAACTTGGAGGTTCTAACAAATTTTATTTGAGATAAACGTTTTGTGTAGGAGTTAAAACACAAAACAATTTAAACTTGGAGTTTAATAATGTCTTAAGGCCCTCTTTAGGGAAGCCAAAAACAGTTGTGTTGGGCAAATTGTTGGAGTCTCTAACACCTGTAAACTTCATGGTTTAGGAATGTCTCTAATAAGTAAATATGTAAATTCAATTATTATTTTCTCATCCTGAAAATAAAGTAATTAAAATTCCTGAATAAACAGGAAGTTCTCTTTTCATTGTTATGTTTGAAACACTACCTGTGGAGAAAGAAACACTCTTAAGAATAAGGGGGTGGTTTTGGTTTTAAATAGCTAAAGGCATATTGCAGTGGAAATTTTCTTAACAAAGACTGTGTGTTTAAATTTGTAAAAGGATTTTCACTGTTTTAATGATGAAGAATTGGTATTTAGGGTTATTTTGGCAGTGATGCGAAGGAAATGTTCCGGATGTTTGTGTCTTGTTTTTAAAAGTGGCTGAAAAGGGTTTCTGTCTTTTCTTCCTTTAATGCTGCTGCCTTCATTTTCCTGGAAGGATAGTTTCAATTAACAGCTTTGTTTCGGGAACAGACAACTAACTTGCAGTAGGTTTTGCTCGCTTTGGGTAAGGTCCATGCAACAAAGTCAAGAATCATAATTTCATTGGAGCAAATTGTCTTACAGATTCCTGTCAGCACAAATTTCATATATTTTGATTGCACATGTGAATTACATTTAATTTCCAATAGATTTGTATGCATGTCTGCTTGCAAGGTACCTCAATGTTTTAAATCATGCTTCATGTAAATCTTGTGATCAACCTCTGTAATTCTCATTGGAGTTAACCACTTTGTCTATTTTGGTGAAATTCATTGAAGTCTGTGTTCTGAAAGCCTACAATTAATTAGGCTTCTCCATGAACTGAAATTTTTCACATATTTGTAATAGAGAAAATTACAGTCAACAGATAACTGCCAACATGAGTATGTGAATTAAAATATCCATGACATCAGCTGGTGTGTCTGACTGGCTGAAGAGTACCAAAATAGATTAGATAGCAAAGTGGTTAACTTGTGTCATAGCTGATTGTCACTATGCATGGTATTCATAATGGGTCTTCAACACGTTCTCATTTTGGCAGATGATCTTCCAAAACCAAAAACTACTGATGTTGTTAGGAAGGGCTCACTGGCTGAGTACACTGTGGCAGAGGAGAAGGACGACGGTCGCCGCTGGCGAATGTTTCGCATCGGAGAGCAGGACCACAGGGTGGACATGAAGGCAATCGAACCGTACAAAAAAGTTATCAGTCATGGTGGTAAGGACTGCTGACATGCTCTGGGGAACTGTTGAGCAACACTTCTTTAAGCTGATTTGGGGAGGCAGAGGAAGAGCTTTGGGCATAAAGACTTGTGGTATTTCATTTGTTGCAGTATTAAGACATGGTTGATAAAATAATTTTTTGTCTATTAAACTAAAGTTCCAAAATGTACACATGGTGATGCGTACTAAAATGCACCAATGTAATAATATATATTTATCCTACAGTGTCACTGCTACCTAATTTTTTTTCCTAGACTATTGAAAACTTTAACTGTCGATCTAGTAAGGCAGAAATAAATTCATGACTCTTTCCAACAGTCTGTGAAATTTAGGTTGGAAGAAAAGCTGATTAAACTTTAAGAACATAAGATATTAAATGCACTGAGGTTCTGCACTGAAACATTGGTTATAGGTAGTGTTTGACTGACATCAGCTTCAGCTGTTGCTTGAGAAGTAGACAAACTTGAAAAAGATACCTTGATGTTTTCTGTAACTGCATGAATGTGTCCATATGGATGTGTGTACATCTCTTTAAGGTAAATAATGAAAAAGCTTACTGAATGTGCTTGACTTTGTGTAAATATAGTCAGTGTATTGTCACCTCTGTCACTACTGCTGCTTATTTTTTCTTTTTAGGTTATTATGGTGATGGGTTAAATGCCATTGTTGTGTTTGCTGTTTGCTTCATGCCTGAGAGCAGCCAGCCTAACTACAGATACCTAATGGACAATCTATTTAAGTAAGTCATCCTCTGCCTTTCTGGGGTTTTGTTATCTTTAATATATTTGAGCACTACTAGGAATTCCTTTCAGATGAAGATTGTGGATATTGAAGTTTTCTTTGCTTGTCTCTCCAGGTATGTAATTGGCACTTTAGAGCTGTTAGTAGCAGAGAACTATATGATAGTTTACCTGAATGGTGCAACAACACGGAGAAAAATGCCAAGTTTAGGCTGGCTTAGGAAATGTTACCAGCAAATTGATAGAAGGTAAGAAGCTCTGCAATATTTTCTTACAATATTCACATGCCTAGAGATAGAAAAACTGCTGTTTAATGTGGTGTCTGGTTCCTTCTGGTTAAGACTTGATGAAGGAAATTGGTGTATTGAAAACCTCTTCCTAAGCCAGGCAATGTGGGATCATGCTACAAACATGCCTGGGTAGTGTTGTGTGGTAGATTTTTTTTTGTTGGTTGGGGGTTTTGTGTATGCTTGTTGTTGTTTTTGTTCTCAGGGTGTTTTTTTAGTGCAAATAGTACTCTTAGAATACTGAATATTGTTATCCTGTTTGTTACCCTTACATCCTTATCCTTAGAACTTAATGTATTAACATAAGGTTAATAAGAGAGGTTCTTTGTGTACCACTTCATATTAGTTCTGTAAAAAGATTCAAAGGAGCTTCTCCTTGGAATATTATTTCCTTGTCAAATTGATACTGAATCTTTAGCTTTTGTTTTACAGCTGTGTAGTATTTTTTCCTCTGATGGAGGTTGACTTCTAATATTGGGATGTCAGAATACTGAGTTTATGTGACAGTTGTGCTTCTCAAAACATACTTCTTACAAATTCCAAAACCCCTGGTCATGCTGCCTTTTTGTCTAGTAATTATCCATTGTTTAAATCCTTCAGGTTAAGGAAAAATCTGAAATCGTTGATCATAGTTCATCCTTCCTGGTTCATCAGAACCCTCCTGGCCATCACAAAGCCTTTTATTAGGTAATGCTCTGGAAGCTTTTTCATAAATAATTCTGACAACTGTTTGCTTTGATCTTAAAAGACTGTTTGAATATTGACCTAGTGAAAAATGTTTAGAGTTGTAACTGTACCCTGCATTTGTTCTTCCACAGCTCAAAATTCAGCCAAAAAATTAGGTATGTCTTTACCCTGGCAGAACTAGCTGAACTCATCCCCATGGAATACGTTGGCATCCCAGAATGCATAAAACAGTACGTTTCATTATTCCAACATCTTCTACATTGATTGGGGTTTAGGACTGGTAGATGTAATCAGTGTTTGGTTTGAATGTAACACTTGGCACATAATGAGTTAACTGAAATTATTGCTCTCTGTAGGAGGAGTGTCCATGTTTGACCTCTTTGCTGAAGGCAGTTTGGAATGGAGTAGCATGGACAGCCAAAATGTTAATGTATAGTCATTTCCACAGTGGAGCTTTGTGCAATTACTAAGTTGTGGTGTGTGAATTAAGCCTTCTAGAGAGTCTCATTCCACTTGATCTGCACCTTGGTGTGTATATTAAACTGGCTTGTGATGAGAAATTGTGGGAATGTTGACGCTGACGTTATTTATAATGTCTTCTAAAGCGTTTTAATTAAAATGTGGAACAAGTAAAGTGCTGAAATATCATTGGATTGGGTTCTCATTTGAAAGAAAAGCAGTGATGGGAAAATGCTGAACCCCTACCCACTACAGTTCTAAGCTGCTTTGGTAAAGAAATGAAGACAGCATCAGTGTCATTTTTTTTCCTTCCCATCCAGATAGAAATAGCCATTTTAACATCAGCACAATTCTGCTGTCAAACAAGACGATGACCCTTTTGTCAAAAGCATTTGTGAATGCAGTAATAGAGTAGAAACCATAAACTTGGGTCTTAAGAAAAGTAGATGAAAACCCTAACAATCCTGATGACAGTCTCTTAGAGGGTATGACACACAAACCCTGTGTTGTCTGCATCCTAATAGGTGACACAAACTGGGGGAAGGTGGCCCAGTGTCACTGAGGGACACCATGCTGGACAAAGCCTTGTGCCCCCTGCAGATGGCTGGCTATTTCAGTAGACATCCAGCTGCTGTCAGTTCCACAGTTTAACTCTTACTGTAAGACAGAAAACCAGTTTTCATGGGGTGGGAGTGAAACACATGACAAAGCTGAGGCAGCATTGTGCTGTCTTTAGACTTGCACTTAACTTGCACTTTTTTTACTGGGGTTTTATGGGTGTGTTTTGAATATTCAGACTGTCATTCTGAGTTTTAAGAGATTGCTCTCTGTACTGATGAACCTTTAACTGTTCTGCAAAGTCTGGACATGGTTAACTTAAAGAGTTAATTCTCAGATTTCTGTGGAGGATTATATCTGGCTTCAAACTGTTATGGATACAGACTTTAGATTTTATTGATGAATGCTGACACTATACAAGAGGTTGTATTGAATTCATTTGTTATGTCATAGTAACTAAATCTTAATGGTTTTTGTTTAATGCTAAAAAATGGAGGTACAGTGTGGTTTTTTTCTTAATTATATCAGTTTCAAAATTAAGTTTCTGCAACCTGTTGACACTAATACTGGTTTGCAGCTTGTTGATTTTGGCCTTTATGTGTTATATTTACTGAAATAAAACTTTTCCTCACCAAGGTATGAAGAAGAAAAGTTTAGAAAGAAACAGAAAAGGTATATTCATCTTTTGATTAGGGTTGCATCTAGATAAGACAATTTGCACTGCAACTAACTCCCAGTTGATTGGCTTGCATAAAGGAATAAGCATTTGTAAATATAAACATGCACTAGTGCCCGAGTGTTTATGCATGACAGCAACTATACTGTACTTGGAGGCAGTATGGAATCTGAAAGAACTCACCCTGGGTGTTCAGACAGCTATTTATAACTAGTTTCTATGACACTTTTATGTGAGATACTCCATTTTAAGGGGATACATGGGTTCTCAACTTGAAGTCTTTAAGAGGCAGAAGTAGTGCTTCTGTATGAACCCATTAAAGCAAATGTCATTGTTTCTAACAGGAATTCTCTCTGGAGATGAGCTGTATTTAGTTCTAAGCTGTAGCTATGCATTAGCAGAGATGCAACTCCGTAAGAAGTTCTAATACTGAATCTTGTATTTTTGGTATTTGCTACCTTTTTAGTTATTAACTTGCATAGATACAATCTAAATTAGTATTTTAGTGCTGTTTGTATTTGCAGTGCCTACGTTCCTTCCTAATAAATACTAGATTTCCACTTTGTTAATTTCCAGTCTCCTGCTAACTATTCAAGCTATTCCATAGCTGAATTTTTTGAATGGATATGTTATTTTTTCACTGACTAACAAAGAGACTGAAAGATTTTGCTACTAACTTTGGAGTTTTTTTAATTACTTTTCCTCTGTGTGCCTAACTGTTAAGGAAGGCTTATTGTCTAAATTGGGTAGGGGAACACTTAAATTGAAGTAAAAGGAATTTAAATTATTTCTTGAAGCTCACATGTAAATCTAGTCATGTGTTGAACATTCTTCAGGAATTACTCCAATTAAGTGACAATTTAAAAAATCTCCAGTAGGACAAGCACTTTTTGGTGTCCCTGCTAACTTCACCTGTACCACCATGACTTTTGTAAAAAGTAGAATGTTCTTCAGTGAAAATTAGATATAGAGATCACAGGCAGAATTGGATACTGAGCCTTCAGTCAGGTAGAAAGCAGCTCCTTTTTATGGATTCATGGCCCAATGGAGCTGTCACTGTTTCTATCATTTTGAACACCTGGCTGGTTATAGTTTGAGAGACTGGACAGGTATGTTAGGCAGATTGTTAGAGCCAGTCTCTCACTTTAGAACTGCTCTTGGTTTTAAAATTAATTTACCTCCATGCACAACTTATTTGCCAGAAGATGTTATCAAGATTGTACCTTGTTCTTACTGTGAAGAGGAAAAGTACATTTTATGCAGGGCTTCCAATCTCATCATCCCCTGGTTTCTGCAAAGCAGCATTTTGTTTGCTGGTCCCAAGGCAGATAGTAAGAAATACGGTACAAAATCAAACCCACTTTTATCAGCATGATGGTGAATTTTTCCAGGGTAATTGCAAGAGTCTTAGAACATAATAGAAAAATTATTGCAGTTAAGGAGCCTCTTCACTTTTGTTAATTCAACTAGTGCTGTTATCTTTAATGTTATAGCAATTAAGCCAAGAAGGTAATTCAGTGCTTATGAATTCATCAGTGGCAGAGCTTACCAGTATTGTCATGTTGCCTGTACTGTATTTCTGCTTGCATTTGTTGTTATGAGCACAGTCCATGCTTTTTTCTTCAGTAGTCAAACCTGACTTGCACTTTTTAAATGCTTCCCCTCAAGTGCTGTAGTTACTTAAATGATTTCCTAACAATTTTAATTAATTTTTAGGGGGTGGTAGGAAAATAGATATTTAAAAGAACCCAAACATCATGACTACTACATTAAATGAAAACCTTAATTTAATATTTATTTACTAAAACTTTTCCCATATAAAAGCTTTGTGTTTTCCTGTTAATATTTTTTCTTAATAAGATGAGCTATGTTAACATGGTTTACTCTTACTACTTTCTTTGCTAAGCAGAATTGACCAAGAGATGAATGGAAAACAAGAGCAGAAAAGTGAACAGTAAATTTGGAGTCCAAACAAGACTGAAGAATACGCAGATGGAACGATGCTGTTTGTGCTCCATTACAGTGCATTCTCTGTGTGTATGTATTATATAATCTGTTGCAAAAGGTGCTTTGGACTAGCACACAATGAACTGCTTACTGCTGTATTGGTTTGTCTTGACTTTATTTGCTGTTTATGTAATCGTTTTATACTGCTAAATGGCAAAGAACCCTGTTTTCAGAGGATGTTCTTGCAACTGTTTATCTAAATGATGCATGTTCTTCAGTAAAATATTTATATACCTAAATGTTAAAGGAAAGAGATAATATATATATTTTTATGACTGAACAATATATTTTGTGTACCTGCTGAAGGAATTCATTTGCAGGTAGACAAGGCCATAAGTTACTTGTTGTTATTGTATAAATCTGTTTTGCTGTAAATGGTCAAGTGCATTTCTTTGTTGTCATGAAAACTTGTTTGGATATTAACAATCAAATTAACTTGGCTTTCACAAATACAGAGATGGTTATTTTTGTTCATTTACCTTACACCAGCTCACTCCTTTACCTCGCCAAAGTGAGCTCCAGCTTTGGTGTCTTTGAGTCCATCATTCAGGATGCAGAACTGCAGTTCTGTGGTGGCAGTTTGTTGGCCAGGAAGTTTAAATCTAAGCCACAAAAGCTGAACTGACTGGTAAGATACCAGACCTTTTTCAGCTGAAGTTGTGAATTTAGACTCTGCTTCAGTATGTCAAGACTGTCTCAGCTAGCAGTAGGGAATGAGTTCATTGCAGTTCTTTGTGGATGAATCTTGGTGGTTACTGGTGGGAATTCTGGTCTCAGTAGAACTCAGGAGCTACACAGGTATTCTAGTCACAATACCATTTTCTGGGCAGAAATATGAGAAGTCTTATGCTACCTGTGTCATTCCTGTAAATGAAACATTTCTAAAGCTGTTAGGCACATGATACCAGCACCAATTTAGCTTTTAAGGAGCGTTTTAAAGGTTGGGGTGTTTCCACTCCCCGCAGTGGTGGTAAATCTGTGTCTGCAAGAGGTCTTCTTGGACACATAACTAGTGTGTCTAGGTTTACTGGGACAACAGTAATGCACTGGTTGATACCTTGTAGAAGTTTGTAACATCTTTTTATAAACATTGCATTTTCCATGTAAGGGCAGGTGCATGCAAATAAATTCAGGAGTTGAGCAATATAATGTTGTAGCAAGTATATTAAATCTTTGCTTTTGGTGTTTACTGTGCTCACAATTTTGTCTTAATGCTAAAAAATATCACTTTTTAACTATATTTAATGTTACTTAGTTACCTTATTAAAAAAAGAAGTTATGTTCAACCAGATTATTCCATGACACTGATGAACAGCAGTAGTGAGATATCCCCTGGTCAAGACTTACCAAGTTACAATTATTCCACTGTCTCCAGTGATACCTGCATAGACTCTGAGAGCATATGGATGTCAGGTGAGGGAGAAGTGCTCATGTCTCTGGAGGTTTACTGAAGTCTGCAGTTCAGATACTTTCATCTCAAGATCTAAGTCCTTTTGTTGCAGTAGTTTCTGTATCAGAGTTTCAAGGACATTGGTAGGCAGGGTGTATTCACACAACAGACAATGCCAAGTTGCCTTGCACCACGCCATCAGGTTTGGATCTTGCTCTGAAAGCAGAACACAAATGCACTTTCTTTGGGGCTGTCTTATCTCCTGCTTCAGTTTTGGTGTTGCTGTAAAGTTCGAGTCAGTACATGGAGCACTTGCAGCCTTTACTTCTGATACTTTCACAGTGTGGTCTGTACAACTGTGCAAATCTGATTTTTACTGGGTTTGCATGTGCCCTAAGCTAAAAAGGAAGCATTCTGATTATCTCATTTCCAATTTTTCCTAATTGGTAAAGGGATTAGTCTCAGTAAAATTACATTCTTAATGCAGGGATTGCAGTTCTCTGTGTCCTGTGGCTTCCTGTGTGAATAGTACAGTACACAGCATATGTATATTCCACATTTCCCAAATGATGGGATTGTTATTGTCTCTCCTGGTGGCCAAGGATTCTACAGTTTCATGCTGCAGTAGTATGATTTCTGTTGGACATGTGTATGTGCTTATAAATGGTTTATTTCTCTAGTGTAAGTTGTTGTGAATGAGTATACAGCACAACAGTTGTTCTGTCTCTAAAGATATGCAGCTTGAGAAAGAAATGTACTAAAGAATTATTCCCTCTGGCTCCTTGCAGCTCATCATTTAGTGGTGAGGTGGATGTTTACAAAAAGCAAAGTGGTCCCAAAGCTATGGATAATGTTTTGTCAAACTTAAGTTTTTTGAAATCTATAATATAATGTAATATATTTTAATATTTAAAAACCTGAAAAGTTGGAATGTCATACTTAAATAAAAATTATTTCAAAACTTGAATCACTTTGTGATAAGATACAGTATTGTAGGGAATTCACCTTTCAATGGCACTTCCTTGTAAAAGTATGAGTGATTTTGCTATAATTTGGTGAGCCCTGTCAAGAAAAAGCTTCATGAGTCACTGATTTATGTCTGATTTGGAGCTCTCTATAGTTATATATGTAGTAATAAGTCATTACCCATCTCATTATTGCTGTGCACAGCTGGAACAGAGATATTTGGGCCAGTGGCCTCTCAATGTGACATTTCCTAATGATTTCTGCAACGGGGTAAATTCAGAAGTGGCAAAGAGATTTTGGAGAAAGTGTTATTAAAAACTGTTGAGTGGACTCTGGATTTGCTTGAATGTTCTTGATCTGTGTACTAGGGCAGAGCCATGTTCTGATGGAGGGTAACGGGAAAGGATTTGGTGCTGAAGCAGACTTAAGAACTTTTATTCCAAAAAGGCAGAACTAGTGAGGATAGTATGTAACCTTGTTCATAACAACACCGTTTGGGATACTTTTTTCCTTTGCTCTCAGTGAGGAAGTGAAGAACAGCCCCAGTTGCTGTGAGGAGCATTGTACTGGGAGACAGCAGCTCCCCTCCCAGTGGCAGTCCACGAGGACACCGAGAGTGCTGAAGCAGACTTAAGAACCTTTTTATTCCAAAAAGGTAGAAGTAGTGAGGATAGTATGTAACCTTGTTCATAACAACACCGTTTGGGATACTTTTTTCCTTTGCTCTCAGTGAGGAAGTGAAGAACAGCCCCAGTTGCTGTGAGGAGCATTGTACTGGGAGACAGCAGCTCCCCTCCCAGTGGCAGTCCACGAGGACACCGAGCCTGTGTCTGTTCCAGCAGCCTTGAGCATCATTCCCTGCAGGCTCTAACGACACTGAGAAACTTCCAGCAGCTAACTGTGTCATCCTTCAAGGCTGGATTACATCTGGTAGGAATGGAATCCTTTATGAAGGACCTCAGAGTGCTGTTGGTGCCTGCTCATGTCAGCTTCACCGATTCATCTGCTGAAATGCCTGTAGCTGACTGAAAAACATTGACGTGCATTGTGAACAGGCACTTTATTAACCAAGTCTGTCACAAGGTGGAAAGTTTCTTGGGAAAAAGCATCTTTCTTTCAGTGTCAAATTTTTGTCAGTGTCTCCTGCAGATTTACACAGTATTTAGTGTCTAGAAAGATGGTTTAAATTCGTGTCTTCTCAAAAGCTGTTGTCTCTGGAAATGACTTGAATTCTCAAGTCATTCCAGTCTGCCTCAAAAACCTCATAGAGGGGAGAAGGATAACAGCTTGCAAGCTTTTTGTAACCACAGAAGCCTTACAAATCTTGAAGTCAAAATTCTCACTCAGTCCTTGTGGATGCAGATCGTTCTCAAGAGAATTTGTTCCACTGGCTGCTTGTCAGAGACACTTGAAACAGGTGCTTTAATTATACTTTTTAAGGACACCTTCTTTTAGTCAGAGTAACACTGTGAAATGTAAGGAATAGTTAAATATTCATATTCTGAAGGACATCTTGCAGCTTCCCTAGCTTCAAAATTCTATGTTACACTGTTTCTTTTATTACATGTCATTACCCATATTAAACTAACAGGAAAAAAGAGCATTTGTGAGAGGGTGCACTCCTGTTAGTTTTTCATCATTCCCTTCAAGCATGACTGAAATCAGTGAAATTAAAGCCATTCTTTGCTCAACTAGATTTTTTTTTTCAGTTTTGCAATTTGAACTGCCCTGCCCAGATTACTCTGATTTACATGAATTTTTTTAGTACTGAAAATGATCTGAAGAGAAGCTATCAGAGTGCTTTCCAAAAGTCCTTATCCTCCCACATTCCTTACCTTGTGGATGCAGATCGTTCTCAAGAGAATTTGTTCCACTGGCTGCTTGTCAGAGACACTTGAAACAGGTGCTTTAATTATACTTTTTAAGGACACCTTCTTTTAGTCAGAGTAACACTGTGAAATGTAAGGAATATTTAAATATTCATATTCTAAAAGACATCTTGCAGCTTTCCTAGCTTCAAAATTCTATGTTGAACTACACTGTTTCTTTTATCACGTCTCATTACCCATGTTAAACTAACAGGAAAAAAGAGCATTTGTGAGAGGGTGCACTCCTGTTAGTTTTTCATCATTCCCTTCAAGCATGACTGAAATCAGTGAAATTAAAGCCATTCTTTGCTCAACTAGATTTTTTTTTTCAGTTTTGCAATTTGAACTGCCCTGCCCAGATTACTCTGATTTACATGAATTTTTTTAGTACTGAAAATGATCTGAAGAGAAGCTATCAGAGTGCTTTCCAAAAGTCCTTATCCTCCCACATTCCTTACTCTAGCTTGCTCAACTGCTAGTTAATACTGGTAGGATCGAATTCCAGGTTAATAATTACAAATAAACAATCACGGGGGACAGATGCTTAGTTTACCAGTGGCTCTGCAATGTTTTTTTTTCATTAACAAAACCTTTTATTAACAAGCAAGACCTGAGCAGTAAGGTGCTCTAATGGTTGAATGGTACATTGAAGGGTTGATATAGAATGATTACGCTGTCAATTAGTGTGTGTAAACCTTATTGTGGGTGATAACAATGTGCAGTGTTCTACAGCAAAGTGAAGCTGCAGTAATCGTGCAAAACGCCGGTTGTGAGTCACGGATAATAGAACTGGCGTCGTTGGGCGAGTAACACTCTTCACACACGTGACTGTTTTCCTTTGTCCCTCTGAAAGAAAAAACGCAGGTAGAAGACTCTTCGCCTCCTCTCGCGACCGTTACCGTCCTTTCTCTGTCACTGAGCGCGCTCCAGGCGCTGAGGGCGGCTCGGCCCGGGCCCGCCCCTTCCGCTTCCGGCGCGGGCGGGGCCGCGCTTCCGGCCGCGCGCGGTGAGGGCCGATGGCGGCGCGGGGCCGGGCCCGG
>NW_024369929.1:2852638-3038085 GCF_014805655.1 Passer montanus
GGGGCCGCGCGGTGCCCGGCTCCCGCCCGGAATGGCTGTGGTTGTGCGGCCCCGGCGGCGGAGCGCGCCCAGGGTCGGGCGGCGTTGCGGGGCGGTTTTGTTTGGTACGCGGTGCGTGCCCCGCGGGCTGGGCTGCGGGCGCGGAGGGTTTTACTGTTGCCTTTGTTTGTTTCCCATGAGAGCGAGCAGAGCCCGGGCGCGCAGCCGTGGATGAGCAGGAGGTGTCCAGCGCTGCCGGCGAACCATGGCCTATCAGCTCTATAGGAACACCACGCTGGGCAACAGCCTGCAGGAGAGTCTGGACGAGCTCATACAGGTTGGGGGCCATCGCTTAATAAAGGCAGAAGTTTGTATCCAAACGGCTTTGTCGTTCCTGATTGAAATCGTAAGGGTTTGGTGCTCCGTTCACTTGTGGTGTGCTTTTCTTTACGTTCTGGGTAAAGGAAAGTGTTTTCTGTGAGTGGCATAATCTCATGTGGCTCAGTAAATTAACAGCCAGCTTAACTGGAACATGGGAGTCAATTTGCTGTTCCTCTGGTTATTTCCAGTAAATATTTATTATGAGAGATCTTTGTGTGATACAGGATTGAAATACAAAAATGAAAATAAATACAGGAGCATTTTTTTTGTAGATTGTTCTTCTAGAGGCCTGTTTCATTGAAGTGACTTTTGTTTTGACGTTTTTAACTTATACTGCATGTTTGAAACAACTCAAAACTTGTTTTCTTTTCAACTGCTTCAGTCACAGCAAATCACACCTCAGTTGGCCCTTCAGGTGCTCCTTCAGTTTGATAAAGCTATAAATTCAGCACTGGCACAGCGAGTCAGGAACAGAGTCAATTTCAGGGTAAGGAAATGATATCTTAAAGTTTTACATGAGGTACAGCAGCTAAGTGTTGGTGCAGAATGTCATTTAAAGCTGTGTGCTCTAATCAGGAGCTTCAGAGGGTTGATTTTGGCTCTGATAATGACTGTTTCCATGTACATTGTGTGTGCAGCTGTAAGGCTCGGTGCCTTGGTCTGCCAGGGAGCTTTTGAGTGAATGCAGAAATCAGGTGCTGGGAAGAGGGAATTGCTTTTTTGGTGGATAACATTGCCATCCTCAGTGTCTTGCAGATGAGGAGGGAGAATTCTGCTTCTTGCAGCTGTCCCTAGCAAAAGTGGGATGAGGCCGGTAATTCAGCCACATGGGTAATGGGAAGAGAGAATAGAGAGTTTTAGATCCACCCTTTCACTGGATCATTTAGTAGCTATTTTCTGTAGGTATCATAGAAAAATAAGTTGGAAAAAGTGTTCCCTGTAAGCCGCCCTAACTGATGTTAGACAGCCAGCAAGTTGTTAAATGTCAGCTTGAATGTAATGTTAAGGAAAAAAGCACAAAACCCAGCTTCATGTTAACTTTTGTTGTAGTACTTCTCTACAGTCTATGTAGAACACATGCATGATGTGGGTTTCTAAAGACTAGATTTTTAAACAATACAGAGATGTTAAAAATAGCATAATTTCTCTAGCACACCTAAATTGTTTTGTATATGTAGTGTGGTATAAAAAACAGCTTAGCATGTGTTTAGTGGATAAATTTAAAAATGTTACTTGGAGCTTAAGTTCTAAGTTCAAGAATGTCAATTTAAAATATGTAAAAGTGAAGGTCAGAAGTTTTCCATATTGTCATCCTCAGTAATACATCAAATTGGAGGGATACCCCTTTCTGTCACATATGTCAGTTTTGTCATGACTTTTTATTTAAGCTGTCACTTTGTTTAAACAATTGCAGAATTCACATATTGTTATGATCACTGCTCTATCTGATTTTTCTAATGGCCCAATATTTTAAGAAATGTTTCCTGCTACTGATCCTTTGTATACACTAGAAAAATTGTAAAACTGTGCCTACCTGAGGAGCCTCCCCTTGGATATCCTGTAACTCCACGGTCTTGAGAATTTCAGCCACTGGAGGGCATTTAAACTCCAGTTTTCCTCAGAACTGCTTGCTTGCCAGTTTGTATGTGTTCAGGTCCACGTTGGCTTTGTAGCAATCTGTTCTAGAAGGTAATGGTTCAGTAGATACTCATCATTTTCTGTTGCTTTTGAGATGCATCCTGTAGAAAATGTCTCTTGTGTTTTTTAGGGGTCTCTGAACACATACAGGTTCTGTGACAATGTGTGGACATTTGTACTGAATGACGTGGAATTTAGGGAGGTCACCGAACTTGTCAAAGTGGATAAAGTGAAAATTGTAGCATGTGATGGAAAAAGTAAGTATGAAATATGGCATAAATAGGCTGAGACATGAGACTTGCTGGTTTTTTGAAAGCTTTGACTAAATGTCTTACTAAAGCCAGGTTGACTGTATGGCATAGACGGAAGTAGGGCTCTGTATTCCCTTTTACATCTGATGAGAGATGAAACAAAAGCCAGCTAAATGCTTCCCTGCCTCACAGGCACTGAGGTAGAACCGTGTTAGGGGCTGCTGTGCACCTGTTGCTGGGAAGTACACAGTACTAGAGCAATTAGAAGTAATCTTTATTTTCTGTGTAGTGAGTTTTCTAGTACTAACTTATTTGTTAGGATAGCACCATGTTTTACTGAATCCAAAGAGTGCTTCAACTGTCTGAGCAAGGAATTGTCTGAGAAAAGTGTCTAAGCAGTCATTCTCTGGGTTTGATAGCTGGGGACACAATCCCATGAAAAGGTTTTGCGTGCATTTGCAAGTCATAAGACTTACTTGTTGCTTAACAGACCCTCTGTTTGTACACTGCTTGTGGGAGTTTACAATCCATATCTGCTTGACTGGATTACTTTTGTCCATGTCCCTTGAGATTCTTTACTGGGAAAAGTAATTCAGTGACTTTTGTGGCAAGCTGCTTTATAAGTTTTAAAACCATCAATGTGGGAGAATATTGCTAAAGCTGTGTGAAATGGTGCTGCTTGTTTCATCCTCAGAGAGTGATGCTAAAAGCAGGAACTGAGCATGGAAAAGGCTTTATTTAAATGCACCATAGACCTCTGAAACAAGTTCTTCATGGCTTCCTGACCCTGGCATGCTTACAATAGTCCCTTCAAGTTGTAGTTCTAAAGAGTTGACAGAATTTATTGTTTTCTCAACTTCTGCTATTAGCCAAGCATATAATCTTACTGCTTGGTTTTTGTGTGCTTATTATAGCTAGTGGAGGAAACTTTACTTTTCAAGTATTAATCATTTTCATTCCTGATAAATTGTGCAGATAAGATTTAAACTGGCTGACTTGAAGTTGCTATTAACATTACAACCTTTTTTTTTTCCCACGAGAAGCTGACTTGTTGAAGGAACAGTACTAAACACTGGCTTGTCATTCCCCATATTTGAGTTACATATATACTTTTTCCACAACTCTAAAAACAAGAAAACATTAATGGTAGTGTATCAAAAATGCACTGACATTAACTGGTGATTGTGACAAAAAGAACAGAGAATTGGTCTGAGTTGCTTTATGAAGATCATGCTCATTCTTGCATCTATTTCAAAATACATGATAAGCTGCAGCCCACACTCCACCAGAGCTTATGGTGTTGGATGTGCAAAAACCTTAGTAGATGATAGCCAGATGTGCTTGTGGCTGACTGCAGTAAAGAGTTTGTGTATTGTTAGATGTTAGAGCAAAGCTTTTAATATTTTTAATATTAATACAGCTCTGGAGTTCTGTGCTGGCTCTTCTCAGTGTTGCTAAGTGAGGTGAAGCAGCACAAGCAGTTCATGCATGGCTTGAGAGCAGTAGAGACAATAGTGTAGGTACAGAACATGTTCTAAAATGCTTGGGGAATTCTTTAGAACTTGGGGAAGATACTAGAGAAAGTTCTTGGTTCTGTTTTCAGTGGGGGTGTGTATTTGTCTCACTTTCTCTTTTCTTTCCTAGACACTGGTTCCAATACTGCAGAATGAATAGACCTGTGGTTTGTCTGCAATATTTTCTGTTAAGATGCAGCACTTTCTGGAGAGAAGCATGGAGAGGGACTGATCATACTCAATTCCTGTGATGCAGATGTGAGTTAATCCATACTAGAAAGCACCACAGAATGACAGTGGAAGAAATACCTGTAGCATTTCTTCATTTCAACTTATAGGGCATGAATATATTGTTACCTTTTTTTTTAATTACAAGAGATACTGTTGTCTTTTTTTGTTCAAAATAATTTCTGTAATAAACTTTTATTTAAAAACTTTTGAAAGAGTGATCATTGGAAAACTTTGTTTAAAACTAGCATTAACATACCATATTTCCCCAAAATTTTCTAAGTGTGTTTAGAGAAATGTTGCAAATGAAAAAGTCTTTCAGTTACAGGGTTCCAAGCGTGGTTGCACTGTTAGGTATTGCAAGAAATGTCTGTTACAGAATGCTGGAGGAGGACATCAGCAAAAGCTTAGCAGCTCTTGCTGGACAGCATATTTGTGTTTTTGTGACTGCATTTTCCTGATTATAAATAGCTCTGCTACGTGCCCTGCCCTTCACTGCACACTGCAGATGGTAAGTAACCATTTTTGAAATGAAAAGAACAGACAAGTTCCTTTTATTTCAATTGCACAATAAGTATCTGTTTTTGTCTTAAGGGATACAAATGTGTATCTGTCCCATAGTCTTCTCTTGTTCTACATCAGACTCAATCTTCTAGGTTTAAACTTTTTTTGTTTTCTAATAATCATGTGGTAAACCGAATTTCAACTCATACAAGTATAAAAATTTGCTGTTCTGACCTCCAACTACTTGTAATCTCTTCCTGTCTCTAGACAGACTTCTCCATTTCAAGTTCTCTGTAGCCTTTTGACTCTCCTAATGCAAATAGTTATATCTTTTATTTTGTTCCAATTAAGTGTGCATTAGAAATAGAATGGCCAGGGTTTGAAGGGACCTTAAGGATGATCTCATTCCAGCCCCCTGCCATGGACAGGGACACTTTCCACTATCTCAGGTTGCTCCAAGCCCTGTCCAACTTGGCCTTGAGCAATTCCAGGAATGGGACAGCCACAGCTTCTCTGGGCAACCTGTTCTAGTGTCTCATCACCCTCACAGGGAAGAATTTCCTCCTATTATCTAAACCAACCCTCTCTCAGTTTGAAGGCATTCCCCCTTGTCCTGTCACTCCAGGCTTTAGCCGTACTTCTGGGATGGTGTTTGTGCTGGATCTGCTCCTTCTGTGGAGGTGGTTTCTGTTCACAGAAGGAGCAGGGAGCAAAGGGAAGTTAAGGTGGTCTGGTGCCAATGTTCTTTCTGCTTTTTGTTGCTTTGCTCTCCATAACTTTCTTGCCGCTTGCTATTTTTTGCTTTGAATTTCAGCTAATCCTGCCAAGTTGATGTGATTAATGTACTTTGTGGTCTCGGAAGATTGAATTTACAACTAAAAGCATCAGCTGCACTTCTGCTGTAATAAACTTCTGTAATATCTACTGGAAGACACGTCATTTCACTTGCTGGAACATCAGCACACAGCTGCTGCCTGTCTGGTTCTTCTTTGCCTGTAGCGTTCCAGACTTTTTCATTTATTTATTTCATTGTTGATTTTCTTTAGAAGGATCATAATTGCTTCCACTTCTCGGCAGCAGACAGAAAGTAAAATATACCTTTGCACTATTGAACTGGAATAGATGTTTCTATTTAGAAAGTAAATTAACTTAAAGAAGGTGAAGGGAAGAGTAAATACCAGTGCAGAACTGGCTGTGGATGACTGCCTGTTTAAACATGGTTTCCAAGAAAAAGGATTTTGTCAATTCCATAGGTGTGCAAACCAGGATGTTACCTGATGTAAGCTGTTTGCTCAGTCAAGGATGTCAATACCTGACTTCAAATGTTATCAGAGAGGCACAAATTTAAAGTGCAGAGCAGGAAGAATTTATGATGAATTTCCAGAAGACAAGTTTAATGAGGATCATCATGTACGTCTGCATGATGACTAGGCACAGTGAGGTAGAGTTACTCAAAGCACAGATACTTGTCTTTGAGGATCTTGGCAGCTTAGGGGTGTAGGATTTCAGTCAAGGTCCTACTGACCTGGATTTGCTTTTTTGTAGTCAAAACTTTTGGGTGGGGAGGAAAGTAGGAGCATGTCACAAAGAACTTTAGTAAGACTGTACTGGGAGACGTGAACTTTGTCTTCTCTGTAACCTAAAGGGTGGTTTTTGTTAGGATTAGCCATTGTGGACTAGGAGGTAGTAATTTACAGATATATTAACATATTGGTTTGCATCTTGTGCTAAAAGAACCTGCATCGTTCAAGGAAGTGGAATATTCTTCACAGAGGTTAGTTAACATTTAGTGGTCACTGCTGTTGCAGTCAGAAGAAAAAGAACACCCTAACCCTGCTCCCTGAATCAATTTTACCCATGACTGCAGATACCTTTATTGTGTTCATATTGTTCTATATTACTTTTTGTTTCTTTAGAATTTATTACCTGTTTTCCTCCAAATTCATTTTCATTGACCCATCTCTTTATTATAGGGCATCTCAGAGATGATCATAAAAAGTATCAAATGTCAAGCAAGAAGGAAATAGATCCTCCTAACTAAAGCTAAAAAGACCTGTTGTGCAAGTATGTAATAAGCCACATTGTTCTTGTAAAAATAAAGTGAAAACCAATTGGAAATAAAACATAAAGACAGGTTTAAACCAGAAAAATAAATCTGTTGTTAAATCTCAGAATTATAGTTTCATCTGCCTCCCGTGCACTTCTTGAAAGGTAAATTTGCAGCATATTACCTCCTTAAATAACTGGTGGCTTATCTAGAGTTCAAGTTGTTGGTTAACAATTGTAGACAGAAGTGTCAGAAGTAGATTTTTTACTACACAAAGTTAATATTTCTGATATGACTTCCAATTGGACAGCCATGATTTTACTGATGAATTTCATATGGGCTTTAACCTATTTTTGGAGGTGGTCCTATAATCTGATGTGATTGTGTTACTTTGGGCTGGTCCTACTCTATTCCAAATTCATTCTTTTCTCATTTCTACAAGTAACTGGCAAGTTACATGATTTCTCTGTGCTCTGTTGCCAGCTTTCTAAGATGCCAGCTGTCTGATTTCTAACGTCCTTTGAGATCTCTGCAAGGCAGAGTTCTGTATTAGAGTTGAAGGGTGGTTTTTACTGCCATTTCTAATGGCAGAGACATCACTGCTTTGATGTATGACTGCACCCATAAATATGACATTCCTAATGACTTTGAAAGAGGATATGCTGAGAACATCCCTTTGTAAGAATCTTTTTGTCTTAGTTCACCTTAAGCACTTGGGAGTAGGCTCATTCTTTCAGAAGAAATTAGGTCACTGCTAAAAGAAGTGATTTGAAAATAAATTTGCACAAGATAGCCTTCGTTTTTGCAATCAAATCATCTGAGAGGAATTCTGGATAGTAATACCATTAGAAACAGGAAATTTCCTTTGGATCAAGAAAATTGGACGTTGAGGTTTGCGAGTTGTTTGCCTCTGCAGGTGATGGCTCCAGAAGAGTCATTTTCACCCAAAGCAGTGATCTCTGAACGGGAGGGCTGCCTGGGCTGTGTTGTCAGATCACTGCTGTCCCTCCTACTGAGTCACCAAACTGGCTTTGTGGTATGCTGGCTTCACTTGATGCCTTCCTGTTCTATGAGCAAGCTCTTTCAAATCTGGATAAATGCTTAGGTTCTCTGTCTTCAGGTCTCACCAGGAAGGGCAAAGATTGCAGCGAGTAACATTAAAAGAAAAAATATTTTGACGTTGCTGAAAGGGTTACCGTGGAACAGATTTGAAGTGGCACTTTGCACCCCCAATGTAAATTCTTGTCTCTGCCTCTCTGTAACATTTTTGTGTCTGGCAACAAATGAAACACTTATTACAGTGTGTACGAGAAATACTTCATGTTTCTGAGAAGGAACAGCTGAAGAAGTTAAACATATTTACAAAGTAAAGGGGATAAAAATTACTGTTGACAAGTCTGTAAGTAACTTGTAAGTATGTATCTTTCTCTGCAAGTATATTTACAAAATAATAGAGAGGTCCCTCATTCAGTGATCTTTCACTATTTCAAGCTGGGATTCCTTCCAGCCCCTCAAACACCTTTGTTCTTTAAGAAATAAATTATTTAGTGTTTACAAACATCCATTTCATGGATGGATTTGGGTTTGATGCAATTTCTTAGAACTGTTAAGTATGGGCATTTTTTTGTCTCCAAGAATATGCACATTTTTCCTCCATTTTCTAAGGGAAAAAGACAACACTGTGCCACAGTTAGAAACATGGTGACCCTTCTCTGCCTGTTTCAGTCCAGAAACCTGAATGTATCCCAGCCTCCAATAAACCCCTTAGCACTAGTTTGAACTAATATGTATTAATTTAAAGTAAGTGAAAGAGTTCTAAGAAGCAAAATCAGGCTAGGCAGCAGTGGTTTGATAGTGTCTTCTATGGTGGGAGACTTGAGTTCTTACCCTAAGTCACCAGAGAAGTTTTGTCTGTTCTAAAAGAATGTTCTAAACATGGAGATAATTTCTGTTTACTGTTGAATTTGCTGCTGAAACCATTTCAAAAGCATATATGTTACCATCAGGTTAGCATAAAGTTTTAATCTCTTAAGCAAATGTCCGCTGACCTAAGTTGAAAACAGCTCCCCCCTGGATCAGTAATTCTCTTTATTTGCTCTTTTTGCATAAACAAATGCCCAATGATACATTGGGTATTTATGTTTGAGAGCTTTTTTCCCAGTATTTGCTGTTGCTGTCTGGTGAAATGCTGGTGAAATAACCATGGCATTTTAAAAATCACTGTTTTACAACCAAGTTCACTTTAAAATGTCTAACAAACTTGCAATGACACACCTTTTCCACTCAGTTACTTCATCTTCTCATCCTATTTAAATCAGTTTTAAATATCCTTGTGACTGCAGTCATAACTTCATCTAAATGTAGCCTGGTGTTAGGGAATTGCTTCAGATGTTCTTTGTATAATGCTAATTCTCCACTGTAGACCTTAAATTTGTAAAGGTGAGTGTTTACTTACAAGAAAGTTACTTGAATAGATTTTTTTTAAAATAAAGACAACGGCATTAATCCCTTAGCCTTACAGGTATGAAAAGCTGTTGGATCCATGGAAAGTGGCAAGCTTTAATATGAGAAGGTGAGAAAAGTACGTGGGTGAAATACACAAGTTTGCAAATCTTCCTTTCAGCTACTAGAAACTTAAAAAACCCCAATGTGTTAAGTGATTGCTTTGTTCATTGTCCATTAATGGATATGGTAATTACAGTATTGAAATATCACCAAAATATTTTTTGGGGGGGTTGGGGAGGGTGGGAAGAGAGATGTAGATTTTGGAAAATCATGGTTTGCACACCACTGTGTGCCTGTGTTTCAGACGGAGAAGTGGGTGCGCAAAGGGTTAACTGGTTTAATGCTGCCTGCTTTTTTGCCAGCAGCAGCACAAACCATTCTCAGAGGACATAAAACACCGAACCGCTATGTATTTTACTACCTTGGATTTTATTGAAGGTTGGCTTTTAACGATTAACGAGTTTTGATAGAGTAGAAGTTTAAAGTGAGGCGAAATCAGCCGCCAGATGTTCAGCTGAGCAGCGCTGCGGGTGCCACGAACGGGCGGGCGGCTGCCAGGTGCTGTGTGGAAAAGCAAATTAATCATCGTTTCATCTCTGCCGGAGATGACACCTGGGGGCACCGTGAGTCGGGCTGCCCTTTGCCCACAGACTCGGAAGGGGCTGCACAGGGCCGCGCCCGCCTCCTCGGGCGGCTCTGGGGAGAGCCCCGTGAGGGCCCCCGCGGGCCGGGGCTGAGCCTCCCGCCCTTCCGCACCGGCCCTTCGCTCCGCCGGGCCGCCCCGCCCGTCTGTCCGTCCGTCCGGCCCTGTGAGAGCCCCGCGGGGCTTCTCCTCGGGGCCCCTCAGGGCATCCTCTGCCGCTGTCCCCGAGGCGCCGTGGTGCGCTCGCCCACGGAAGGCAGCAGGTGCTGGCCAGAGTGTCCGCGGCTCCCTCCCCCTCAGAGCCCCCGGCCGTACAGGGCCTTGTGGCGCAGGTACTCCTCGAGACACTGGACGGCCGCATCGTCCACCTCGGGGTCGAACTTGTTGGCCAGGAGATGGTGTTGCTGCAGCATCCAGGGCACGTCGCCCACCCCGTAGATGCAGATGGAGCGCTGGTGGCGGCCGGTGCAGGGCGGGTAGGGCGCGCCCTTGCTGATGTCCCCCTCCAGGTACTCCCACTTGACCAGGCGGGGAAGGGCGTTCATGTCCGAGAGCTGGAACTTATCGCTGAGGGGCGTGCCCCCCGGCACGCCCGGCATGCGGTTCAGGGTGGCCCAGACGTACTCGTCAGGGCTGTAGGTGTCCTTGGACCACTCGAGGAACTTTTGTGCTGTGGGGTTCTCGAAGACGTACCGCACGAAGTCCCGTGTGAGGGCGTTGTACGCGCTGCCCGTGAACATGGGGTAGCTGTGGGGCGGGGGCGGTTTCTTCTGGGCAGTGCGGGAGATGGTCTCGCCCACCTCGTGGTGGTACTGCCAGCGCTGCTGCTTGGCGGCCGAGGGCCTCTCCGACTCCATGGTGTTCTGGCCCTGCAGCAGCTGCAGCGCCCGCACCATCTCGGCGTTGGTCTTGATGGGGAAGTCGGTGCCGCAGGTGTTGATGAGGTAGCGCCACGGCACGGGGCTCTGCAGCAGGTCCTGCATGCAGTTGAGGTCGGCCTGCACCCGCGACCAGGAGGCGTAGACCACGCTCTCCAGGCGGCTGGCCACGAAGACATTGGGGAAGCAGGCGGCAATGGCCCTCACGGCCTCCTGGAAGGCGGCCGGGGCTTTGCTGTCTACATGGACGCAGTAGAGATTCTGGGGGGCGTAGACGGACCGCAGGAGCCGCTCAAACATGTCGATTTTGTGGTGGATGATCATGGAGTAGGCGATGGGGAACTCCTCCTCCTCCTGGCTGAGCGGGAACTCGATGTAGCGCCGGCTCTCCTTGAAGGCTCTGCAGTCCCTCGTAATGTTCAGGTACTCGCCGGGCGTCGGTGAAACCCTTCTCTTCGCCACCTCCAGGTTGTTGAGCTGCGCCCTCTCGATGGCTGTCTGGTCGCCGCGGACCACCCCCGAGCAGTTGATGCCGCGGCTGGGGGAGAGCTCCAGCCCGCGGTAGAGGCGCGAGCGGTCGGCGGGGCCGGGGCGGGCGGTGCCGCGCAGCCCCAGCGCGGCGGCCAGCAGCGCCAGCGGCCCGAGCAGCAGCGCCCAGCGCCGCCGCGCCGCCGGGGCCCGCTGCCAGCGCTGCATCCCGCCCGGGCTCTGCCCCCGCCGCTGGCAGCCCGGCACCTGCAGCCTCCGCCAGCTGGGGAAGCAGTGCCCGGGCGATCCCGGTGCGGCCGCAGGTGAACAACAGTCCCCTCCCTCCCCGTGGCGTGGCTCTGTTTGGTTTTATCAACACTGGGGGTGGTTCTATATCTTCTGTGTCTGTTTAAAACATGATATTTCATCTTACCCCTGTCCAACACGTAACGCAAGAAAAATTCCTCTAGAATTTAACCCTCTGTAATTTTTTAACCTTTTTTGAAAGATTTTACTAGATTACTTTGGTGTCTAACCTGCTTTTCCAGTGTTCTGATTGATAGGGAGGATGTGCGCTAATGTCTTCACAAAAAATTCGATGGGAGAAGGTGTGGGTGTTAACGTCTCTACTAACTTCAAGCAGCAGGTTTGTTGGAGTCCAGACAGTTTGACTCCCGAAACAGGCAAGAGTCTGCACAATCTGAACTTCTGTGGTATACATAATGTGTCAGAGACTTGTAGATATTCAGGTTTATAGGTAATAGGTAACTTAAACTCATGGTGAATCAGCTTGCTGCCTCTCTCCAGAGTTATTTGGACTGGTTATGTGAGAAATACCTAACCCTGCATGAGGCCTGTAAAATTATTTTGCAGGTCCACACCTAAAAATACTTAGGCTGGCTCTGATCTTCCTTTAATTTTTGGTTATGTAATAAAGTATTAAGCAAAATTCGTGATACTGTCACTGACTGCTATTTAAGCAAAATTTTTCCTAGGTATACTTTGTATGTAATTTGCTGTCAAGTACACATCTTGTAGTAAGATACAGTATCCTCTTGTGAACCACTATATTCCACTTTTTTCATTTGTGTTCACATAAGGAATGTTATTTGTGTCAAGTAGTAATGGCTCTTTTCAAAAGAACTATTCTTTTAAATTTCAAAAGAACTATTCTTTTAAAAATCAGTATTTCCTGTGAACTGTGACAGAAATTGAGAAAAAATTACACTTCCATCTTCTTGGCTGTTCAGATTTTTTTTACTGTCTCTGCTGGTATTGTGATACTTATCTAAAAATCATGGGATTATGTTTGGCTTATAGTTTTGAGTTTATAGTTTTAAAATTACCAACAAACATTTGGAAAATTTCATGATAGCTTTCTCATTATGTATCTTCAGACACCAGAACTTTCAGTGTTCTTTTTATATGGAGTATTTGGCACATACTCCAGAGTGGGAAAGTGAACAAAGCACAGGTGGGAAGTGAACAAGGAAGTACTGAGGTTTTAAAATAAATAATATGCAAATATAAGTATATTGTATAGGTACACTTTATCTGTAAAACTTTAACATGATGAACCTTGTGCACGTTCTGCTTTTTGAAACTGGAAACTGTCTGATTATAGACTTCCTCTTCTGCTTGCTTCTGTTTAATTTCAACTGAATTACGTGTCAAAGTCCTGTACTAACAGTTCAAACTGTATTGTTACAAGCTGCTGAGATTGCATGCCCAGTGGCAGAGTCTTGGCTCAGTTTGATGACAAGATATATGTCAAGTTCATCTTTGAAGAAACTGTTGGATGTTAATTTTCCTTTCAGCGTTCTGCTTCATTGTTGGTTTGTGACAAATGTTTTGAAAGCACTACATGCAGTACCTCTGACCTTGATTCAGAAAGGACATAAAAAGGTACCAGGAAAAAGCAGTAAGTAAAATATCCAACCACAATAATTTTTGTAGCACACATACCAGTTCCTGTTATTTAACTGAGCCCTGCCTGATGCTATTCACCTTACAGCTGCAGACTCATTGCTCTGCTCTTTCTGGACCTCTGGTGCACTTTCAGTGAAGTCAGAGGATTTCTGCTTTGATCCAATACAAAATTGCTGGACTGAAGAGCATAAGTGAGTATGGCTTAGAAAAAAGCCAAAGTAGACAATCATAATTCACCTGTAGCTTACAGGATAGGATAGTATTGGTTACTTGAAATTTTACACAACAGCTGAACACTGCTCATAAAGTATAACGAGTTTCCTTATTACATTTTTATAATAAAGCATAATAGGGTGATAAAGCATTACTCACCTTATACAGATTGCTGAAGAGACAGGCAAATAAATAGGATGATGCTGGTAAAGATATTTAAAAGAATTTCCTTTAAACCACTCTTAAGACTGGGACTGTTTCTGACTGTGGTGCCCAACACTCTAAGCTGGACTATGTCCTTGGGCAAGAAAACCTGTTTTTTTCTTGAAGGATGTAACACAAAGAAAACACAGTGATACTGGGGATCATAAATACATTAGCTCATGCTGCATTGTTTCCAGGAAAGGGTTGCTTCATACATCATGGGAAATATAAACAAAACAGAAAACAAAACTCTTTTAGACAGATGATAGAGGAGTTCACGGCTACAGGAATAAAGAACTAAAAAGAATGGATTTAATTTTGTACATTTCTCCCAGTGAAAACCCCATTATAACCGTCCTGTTGAGGAGATTGTTTCTTAAGAGATAAGGGACTTTCTGAAATAGACACAAATGTTACTGAGAGAGGTTTTTGTCTTTTACCCTTAAAAGCATTTTAGTTTTATTTCTTGCCTTGTTTTCAGCTGTCTAAATAGTATTCTGAACTTTAGGTGTTTCTGTTCTGTGGTAGAACTTTTATCAATTTATCACTGTTCTGTGCAGTTCGATTTGGTCACAAGTGGAGAGTCTGCCACAACACACAGACACATGCACAGAGTGAGGGCTGCCACACAGATCATGTCCAAAGCCTGTGTGTAATGGAGATTGTTGCTTTCATGTCTCTGTGGCTGCCCAGAAATATTTGAATATGTTTAGACCTACAGCTGGTCTGGTTGCCTGTAGGTACACAGTTCATGGTGATTGTGAGTGGGGCTGTGGCCCTTGTCCCCAGTGGGCACAGCTGTGAGAAGCAGGTGAGCAATGAGCCATGGAGTGCCCAGGGAGCAGAGGGCACACAGGGGCAGTGCATGAACGTGATGGGGATAAAAGGCTGGGCTAAAGAACAAAAAGGGCAGATGCTTGCAGCCTTCTGACATTACTCTGTATGGTTTGAAGCTCTCTGGAATTGTATGGGGATACTCTGTGTATTGTGGCCCTCCCCACTGCAAGGTGTGCTGTTAAGTATGCTGTGACAGTTGCCCTTGAATGTCCCACAGCTGGCTAAGAATACTTTGGGCTGGGACTTTATCCAGTTGCTGAATGGGTATTGCTGAGTTCAGTAAATTTTCCCTCAATGTTTGGAGGATTCACACAGAGCACTCCTTACCTTCACACTCATAGAATGCACTACAAGCAAAGGAGAAGGAATCGGTGGGGAAAAGGTGATTGTCATCTAGAACTGTTGTTGTGGGCTATTCAGTTCTGTTTGAAGTTCCCGCCATGTGCTGCCCTTGTTCTGGCTGCAATTCTGCAAAGAAACCCAAATATTTAATAACAGCTTGAGTGCCCTGCCTTTTTCTGCCATGTTTACAGCAAAAGTTAATATGAAATTACTTTGTAGGGGGAAATGCAGTTGTGGGGTGTGTAGTACCATTTTTTCCTTGTTTCAGGTGATCTATTTACTTCATATTTTCACCCTTTAAAATTCTCCTATACACTTGACACTTCTGCTTCCTTATACAAAGCTAGGAGAAACATTAGCTGCACTTAAGTCAGAGAAAATCCTTAAGGTTTTTACTGCTTATTGTTTCATTATTTTCATGCTTATAAGATATCTCTACAGCTTGTCTGTCTGTGATGTTTTCACACTGCTGTAAACTATCTCCAGGGAAAAAGTTAGCAATAGCAAAAAAGAAGCTTTCTGTACAGCAGGTAAACAGCTGAGGTCTAGAACCACTGAGGTGTTTGAGCATCTCACCTCCAAGTAGTCAGTGCCTCAGTATGTGGATCTGTATTCTGGAACAGTTCTGTGCTGCATCTGTGGTGCTGATGCAGCAGACAGCAATTGCATCTTTCCTCTGGCACCTATTATGTGCTGGTGTGTCCTGCCCCTGCAGGGGGGGACAAAGAAGGAGCTGGGTTTTGAGGAGCATTTACTGTGCAAAGACTGAAATATTGATTTAGCTGACTGAAGGTCATGCTCCTCAGTGTGTGCAAATGAGCATGACTGGGCTTATCTTTGTGAACAAAGATGGTTATGGTAGAGCTAGATGTCAGTAAATCAAAGGCTGGCATATGTATTTCTGCTTACTATACTTACTAAAAAATATACAACACGAAAAACCCCCAAAACAAGCCAAAAAACCCAATAGCTTTTAACCTTCTGGTGTGAATTTTCTGCCTACAAAGTGATGCCATTCTCCACAGTTTTGGCACTTGTTTTAGGCAAATAGTGTGTTTTGAAGGAGTACCAAAATGTAGGCCTGTGGTAAAACACCTTAAATACAAATTCAACAGTGGGAAGGGGAGTAGTAGTTTAGTCTTAAAAAGACACAACACTGGCATGTCCTTCTCTTCATGTTATTTTCAGTTTTAGATTTGGATGAAGTATTTTTTGCTACTTCTACTTCTTCTGTGTTTCAGCAGTGAGGGTGTTAGAAGTCCAGTTTATACAACAGTGGCAATAAATGTGAGTGGGACTGTGTGAATTGAAACACTCTTTTTCACTGAAATCAGATGGAGAGGAAGAACAGAAGTGTATTTTTGTTTTACTTCAAATGGATATTTTCATATTTTTTACCTGAACCTTTAAACTCAGCTTTGCTCTGATATTAGCTAAAAATGTGGAGTGTCTTAACTTCTCTTGTTGGAATAGTCCGTATACCTGAATGAGAGTTTCAGTGATTTGCTGGTCTTTAGGTTACTTCAGATTACAGATTGTGAATAGCTGTTTCCAGGATATTTCACTCACCTTTTTAAAGCAATTGTGCTTGTTGTCACAAGTAGCTATTAATCACTTAATCTCTGGACTCTGTTGGCAACTGAAAGTCATAGAGCCAATGTCTTTATGGTTATGAAATAAAAATAGCTACTTGAATATCTGCATCACTAGTTGTTAGACAATTTGCAGAAGAGTGACATGGTACTATAAAATATATTTTCAGTTAAAAATTATTCAGGTCATTTTTCTTAGTCACAACTGAGATGAAATTCTGTGGGTTGTTTCAGAGAAAAACCACCGGAATTGTCACTAAAACCATACCAAGCTCCTGAGTTGTATATGTAAAAACAGTTAGGCTAGAAAGATTTTGCCACATGCTAAAGCATAAAAATTTAGAATGTTTGCAAAATGTGTATTTGACTAATTGTGGAACAGTTCTTGGACAATAAAGGCTGGGTTCATCTAAGCTGGTAAGTTGGAACTGTTCTTCCCTCCCATCTTCCCCAGGCAAACTTACAAAAAACAATGTAAAAAAAAAGAATGCCAAGAAAACTATCACCCTTTGCAAGGGTATAGTTCAGCAAACAATAGATTCCATACTGAAACAAGGTGTTCTTTAAGAGCACTAATGTTCCTTTATTTCAGGAAGGTTATGGTTCATGGTCTCCTAGAAACTACTTGGAAATGATACAGCAAAAAGGGCTACACTGTTCCACACTGAAAATGGTGAGATCCCAGCACTGATGTGTAAATCCTGACTGATGTTGTGGCAGGATGCCCTGTGCTGTGCCAGTGTGGGACAGAGTTCCTACAATACAGATGGCATTGCCCACCTGCTGCTCACACAAGGTGTTAGCCACCATTGCTAAAGGTAATGGGCGGAGGAAATGCAATCAATTGCTTGGTGGTTTGTTGTTTCCTTTTTTAAAATAGATATTTATATTTTTCTTATATGAGTGTTAGTGTAGCAGAAACCATAAATCTGACCAGCAATATCAATATGGCTGTGTCTCTTTACTGCTAAGACTTGACAGGCACATATATATATTCACTAGTGTGAATGTTCAACATGTAGAAAAGAACTGGGTCAGGAAATGTGGTCTTTGTGGTTGGATAAAAAATACATATCACAGACTAAACTCTCTTGACCAAAAAAGAGGGAAAACATTCACACACTGGAGGATATGAGCTACAGTCTGGTAGTTTTGGCATTATTATCTGGGTAGTTTTGCCCTTTGAACCCAAACCATTCCATTGTTCTACTACCTCCATAAAAGGTGTAGTGAGCTGAAAACTGGGTTAGAAAAGGTCTTGTTTGAAACAAGGTACTAAAAACCCAGAACAAATGTTAAATACTTGGTAGTCCATAGAGTTTTCTAAGACTGAACAAAAGATTATCTTTTCTAGGATGATGGTAGGAGTCCATTTTTCTTTCCTTCCTTTGTAAGAGCATTGGTTTAAATTACTTGTCCAATGTTTTGGTTTCCAGCTGTGTTTGGATCTTCCATTAATGATTAATTTGGGATTATCTTCAGGCCATCAATTTTGTTCACTATTAATACTCTGTGTGTGCTTAAAACTGCCAATGCGGTCAAAGGCCTTCTAGATGGAGTGCCAAGTTTCAGCTACAAATGTAAATAATACCTGCAAAGTGTACAAGTCCCACTTTGCAACTCCAGCATTTTTAGTGCAAGGTGAAGGGAGGATACAAGTCTTCAGGAAAAGAAAAAAACAAAACAACAAAACAACCAACAACTGAAAAACAACCAAACACAAGCAACTCTTTTTTTTTAAAGTCACCTAAAAGGGAACACTTGAAGCATGCCATACTTGCAAAAAGCAATTCCTCTGTATTTCAGAGTCATCTCAGCGTTGTCTGCTTTTCTTTTCAACTTCAGAATCCATGAAAAATTGCCAGAGTGCAGTGCTGGACTCTGCAACCATCAACACCAACTGAATGGCCTAACAGTGGGACTAAATTAGACAAGCACTTGAAGTAGATATAGCCTTGCCAAATTACTGGCTCTATCAGCAACACCTTCTGTCTGACAGCTGACAGAGAGGATCCGGCAAATCCAGTATATTGCAGGATCTGCCTCTAATACTGTTCCCCTCTCACCTTGTGTTTCTAATGAAACTGAAGTTAATTTACAGCTCAGGAAACTGGCTAGATTCCATTGACTAGCCCTGTTGTTCAACTCTGGGTGAAGAGTTCAACTGTATTTCAAATTCTTCTATTGTTTCTAGCAGATGATTCAAATAATGAGTGCGAGACATTCTGCCAGTTACTAATTCTGAACTTCAAGTTAATTATGTTTGTATTGTGTACATATAAAGATAATATGCCTCTTCTGAGCAGTGTGACATATATGATAGTTGATAGAATTACACTCTTTTGTGGTGAAAAAGCTGTACATGTCTTATTAGTTAAATGTGAACTAGTTACTCCTTATGTTTTTTATAGCTTGTCAGTGGTTTCCAGTGAGGAGCTGAGCAGTATCAACATGAAGGCATTGTGAGGGAGAACTTTCATCCATAGTAACAAATCCTGTTCTCTCTCTTAGTGTGTGCTGGAACTAGACACTGCCTCTGACACTGAAGGTATGTATAGCACATTGCCTGTTACCTTTTGGATATTCTTGAAGAGTCTCCCTCAGCTAGAAATGACTGTTTCCTATGTACACATACTCCCATCTGTCCCAATCTCTATCCTGCTGAGACACAGAATGTGAATTTTAATAGGAATTTATATGTTAGTGGCACTGGAAGCAAAAGGCAAAGGAAGCTGTTTTTTTCAAGAGGAAAAACAAATAAAACATGACTAAAATAATCACCAAGACCCGTACTGCTGGTTAGAAAGAGAGAACAATTTTGTGTCAAAACACTCCTCGAACATTACTGGTTCTGTGTGGTTTTATTTGCTTTGTGCAGCACTGTTTTTGAATCAAATCACAAAGTAATGGTGACAAACAGAACTTTATCTTTTTATGTTAAAAACTATTGTTTGCTGTATACAAACATGTCTGTTGTTCAAGCAATACCAGCTGTCTTTTCTCCTGCAGATTTCTACTTCATTTTATGACATGAGCAAATTTGGTTTTGTCACCTTGCAGAATCATAAATTACTACAGAATGAGTTTTATGTTTTTAAAATATGTGAATACAATGTTCTTGGGCAAGTGCCTGCTTAGCAATGCAAGAATAACTCGATGTCTCCTTCCTAAAGAACACCAGGGCTTTTAGCTTAGCACCTCTCTGGATGCAATAAACCCACTCACCTGGTGGTCAAAGGAGGGATGGCTCTGCTTGCTCTGAGTTCCCTTGCCAGTGCTAGCAGAATGACTAAAGAGAGAGAGCAGCCACATCAGAAAAGAGTCAAGATTTCCACTTAATCACTTCTCTCTATCAGATCATTTCAGTGACCTAGGAGTCAGCGTCACACAAGCTTTTTTATAAAGGCGTGAGACAGGGACAAGAGGCTGTGTTTTCTCTACAGTCCTCATGCTTTCTTCCACAAGGATTTAACTAAACTCCAGGAAGGAATACACTAGAAATTCTTTTAATGGGAGCTCATCAGTTTATGCCTATACTTGGAAAATAATTCTTTTAAAGCTACTAGAAAAACTAAATGAAGTCATTTTCCAGACAAATTATGCATTTGTTCAGTTCTTTCCATGCCTTTTTTTACATTTTGTGGTGCTTTTATTAGAAAATAGAAAACTTTTGGATTAAAAATGAAAAATGTGTTTGTGTGAGAGAGAGAAAAGGGAACACTTTCAGTTGTCTCTTCTGATGTCTATTTAGATAACTGTTACCAGTTCACATTAATGACCAGTAAAACACAAGTGTGCCTGTATGTAGATGAAATCTGAACTTTTAGACAATCCAGAAGTGGTATATAAAGCAAAAATGCTTTTCAGATTATTTTTTTTAGCCATGCTGTCTGACCTTGCTTTATCCTAGTTAATGACATAAATTTTGGTCATGCCATCTTTCAATTAGCCTACACATTTCACAGAATTTAATACTTTGAGTAAAGGTGCACTTTGGATAGAATCTGGGCATATATTTCAGTGTTCTTCCAGTGCTATTACTCTGTATAACAATAAAGAAATAAGGTAGGCAGAAAGAAGATAGACTGTTCCTGCCGCAGAGAGGACAAGGATGTTCAGAGTGCTAGCCAGGGAATAAGATTCATTTTCAGTTTTAGACTTTGCTTTGGTAAAAAACAATGTAATGTAATTTTTTGATCTTCATTTTTGATCTTTCCTTTTGCAGAAGTGATCTTCTGTGTCTCACAGGGTTTTTCACAAGTTAAATATTTTCTCTGTGTAATCGCTTTTACAGTATGAGGTGCCACGTGAGTATGTAAGCCTTAATCATAAAGCTAATCTTCCTCATTTAGATTGGCATTTTAGCTCATGAATGTTCTTGGGCACCTGGAGGCATAAAGTCTGCAAATACATAAGATCTGCTGAAAGGTGTGCACTTAGTGTCTTCCCTGACTAGGACCTATGAACTTAATCACAGCGCTGGATATACAATACATGCTTTGGAAATCTCTGCTTCCTACAGAACCGGTGTAGCCTCTATTGCGGAATCTTAGAAGTGTTTAGCTTGGAAAAGGCCTTTGAGACCACTAGGTCCAGCTGTCAGCCCAGCACTGCTCAGTCCACCACTAAACCATGTCCAAAAGTGCCACATCTTGCTTTTACTGTCCACATTTAGTCTTTTATCCCCAGGGTTGGTCACTCAACCACTTTCCTGGGGAGCCTGTTCTTGTGCTTGGCAATACTTTTGGTTGTCACAGTCTAAACCTCCCCTGATGCAGCCTGGGGCCATTTCCTCGTCTTGTATGGCTTGTCACTGTTCTTTTCAGCCTTGTGCAAAGCACGCACTGGCATGGAAATTGTGTCTTGTCTTCAGTGTTTGCTTGCTTGCTTTTGTGACACCTGTGTCACCGCCAGCAGATTTCTCAAGAGCAGCTTATCTGTCAGATTTATTTTCCCTGCTGTCTTGTGTTTGTTCTCAGGAGGGAGGATCCAGGAAAAGCGTAAGTGCCACAGCCTGGCCTCTATTTGCTTTAATGTGCTGTGTGTAATTCCTTGTGGGTTGATCTGGAGTTTGTCATGCAATGCTTTCTGACACAGTTTCTCTAAGGTTGCAAGGCTGGGTCACACCTGTGTCCCTGCTGCTGTCCAGCATGGCCACAAGCATCATCCTGTGGTGGATGATGCTTGTGGCATCAAAAGAGAGCTGCCAGCAGTCATGCTCACAGGGCAGCCAAGGTGACTTTCCCACAGCAGATTCTGGGGCTAGCTGATGCTGGGATTTAGAGTGGGCTGGAGGCCCTGTTCCTCGTTTCTCTTCAACCTGTCCCCTACTCTGCCCCTGTCTGCAGCAGCATTGGAACAGAGAGGATGGAGGCCAAATTTGCAACCAAGTGGAAGAGCTTTGTTAGGAAAGGAAAAGGAAATGAATAGAACAGGATTCTCATCCAGTTTAGATGTGAGGAGTATCTACCACCTTACAAAGGACAGATCTTGCTGAAATGGCTTCATCCTCCACCTCAGAGGAAGTGAGGTGAGCTAGGGAGGCGCCCTAAGCAGTACCCTGAGATGGAGATATTGAAGGTGGAACTTCAATAACCATAGTGGGTAGTTGCATTTGTGGGGATTTAAGTTTAGACTTGGCCCAGCAAAATACCTGCCTCAGCAAACCCTCCAATAAACATAATTTTGCCAGCATGGAAGTAAGTGGTTAGGCCAGCTCTCCCTATAGCACTTAAGGGGGTGACTTAATAGTTCATTTCAGGATGAACTGCTCTCAGTACAGGCCAGCAGCTCTGCTGGTGTGGTGACACAAGCCTTTCACAGTGACACAGACCACGTGGTGTCCTGGGAAAGGCCTTGTAGTGCAGATGTGCCCTCAGCATTGATTTGTGGTTTCTGCTCATCCTCATGTGACAAGATTTTCTTCCACTTCCTATGGGAATAGTATCAACCCAAAGAGGCTACAGACTAGAGATAGTGGTGAAGGTAATCTCACCCCTAAGGTGTTACAGCTGTGCTAATTATCAAGCATTAAGAACAAGCCTGCCCTTAATAGGCCACAGCTGGATCCAATTAAGAGGGGAATTATAAAAGAGTAGGTTGGTTAGTTGAGATGAGAGATGGAGTTTATTGGCTGTGCTGAGAAGAAGGAGTCAGTGCTGTGAGGAGCTGCTCGTGAAAATCACCTAGAAGGTACGAAACCTTGCCAATAGGACAGCAACACTACAACACTGCTGAAGCTGTTTAGTTACTATATAGCTGCCTTATTCCATTGTATAATGAATTTATATGATATATGAGAAACAAATTGACTGTAACTAGATCATTGATCTTCATTTTCTTCCATGAATAATCAAGCTATTTCTGGATTATTGTAGAACTTCCACACTATCTCTTAACAGCTCTCTTCATGTTTGTTTTTAAATTGTTGGCATATTTACTACACAATTCTGTTCAGTGCAGTGCAAGGGGAAAAGGGCATATTTGGTATCACTTCTGGGCAGTTTGATTCCTGGTAAATCCTGTCACACCTTTCTGACACTGTCAGTTCAGTTTCTCTTTGCCAATCTGGCAGAGTTACAGACTTGATGACTGATTTTGTGGGGTTTTGTTTAGAATAGTAAAAGGCTTGACAGCTAATTGTATAATACATATCCAAGAAATCTTCTTTCCTATAATGAAAGTCATAAGTTGTGTCATCTCCTGGGGAAATTTTATCCCATGAATGTATTCAGAGTGAGAAGAATCTTCTCAGTTATCTTGGTTTTCAGGTCTTAGTTATTAATGTATTAGTCACAATCTCCCTGTAGGTGTGTGTTACTCAGCAGATTTTTGTTTGGTTTTGGGGGGTTTTCAGGTTCACGTGGTGGGTATCCATGGCTGGGTGGAGGTTTCTTTCCTGTGCAACGAAGGCGTGTGCTTTCCATGTGTTATCTCGCATACCTGAATAATTAAATAGCCTCTTTGACGTCTACTGCCTGATAGAAAATTTACCTTGTCTACATGACTTACTCCTAGTGTTGCCTATCCAACACTTACCTTGAACCTTATAGGTACATTGAACCTTATAGGCTTTAATGTATATTATGCGAAACTTTGGTTATAATCTCATTACTGATGATCATTAAAAAAATATTTCTTGGAATAGCATATGCATTATGTTTCTAGTTCTAGTTCTGCTGGTCATGAACAAAGTAAGCTCAGGTAATCATTAAAAAAATATTTCTGGGAATAGCATATGCATTAGGTTTCTAGTTCTGCTGGTCATGAACAAAGTAAGCTCAGGTCTTCCTCTGCTGTGCATCTAGAACTGGAGAGGACATTTTGCTTTATATATCAGTTTAACTTAATTTGTAATGAATGGTTCCTGGTACTCTTATTAAATGTTTAAGCAAAATTACTAAAATAAAAATCTAATCATTCTTCACCACCACGAAAGGCATCATACATATACAAAAATACTACACTGTTTTGGAACATGGCATAATTTTTAAATGCATTTTTCCTCTCGGCATCCCTCTGAGGTTGGAAGTGCTAACAAACACTCCATGAACTTATTTCCAGACGAGAACTGAGGTGCAATGAGGTTGAGACTTGATTTTTCTATTTCCAGACGAGAACTGCAATTTCCAGAACGAGAGGTGCAATGAGGTTGAGACTTGATTTTTGGGTTCGCTGAGTTAGTCTGTCCAGCAGAGGAGGGAGCTGAATTTGCCTATCTCGAGATCAAGAACGGCATTTTGCCCACCCTGATCTGCAGTGGTCGGTCACTTCCCTCCTCCCGGAGGTCCCAAGTGCCAGAGCCTTAGGGAGGTCACAGCCATTTAGCGACCAGTTTTCCCTCAGACGACCAAATCCTTCCTCCTCTTTGAAAGAACTACCAAAGAGGGGAGTGAGTTATTGCCTCCAGGGCCAAAGTCAGCAATTTTGCCAAATACAAACCACGGAAGCTCTGTTTGCTTGGCAGTGCTAAGTTGCCTCTTGCTGTTGCTGGGGCGGGGAAGAGGCAGGGGACTAGGTGTGGATTTATGAATTATTTAAACTCTTGCACCATCTAGTGGTACCTTTTCAAAAAAGCCTCTCAATCATCGAAGATCATAGCAGATAATCTATTTAACTTTCTATTTTAGATTCCATCTGCATGCATAATTAAAAGCAAGTAGCTGTGTAAAAGCGAATATTAAGTATCATCTTTCCCCTAAGAAGCCTGATGTTATATTCCTTAACATGTGTTTACGTATTTCTTGCAGATAACATAACTGTTGGGTTTATCATCTTAAGCAAAATGCTCTTAGTTGCAGTAGAGTGAGCTTTCAGAGAAGAGAAACCAAGAACAGTTTGTGCACAAAATAATATTTCTTTTTGGTTCAAAAGGCCAAATGTTCTCTTTAAAAGTATGATTTTTAAGAGAAGCTGTATTGGTATTCTGAAGAGTAAGAATATCCACTGCATAGAAAGAGCAGTGACAGTGGGGCTGCAATTTTTTTCCATGTAAAACTGCTGATGTGCCTTACATCTGCACTGGAAAGATTCTGAGGAACAGTCAGCCATGAGGAACCAATGCATTATCTAGCTTCTGCCACTCAGGCAATCAGCTTAGATATTGTGAGCTTTTTTAAGAACAAAACAAAACCCACCCTGAATTTCTTGTATTATTTCTAGTTTTTTTAGCCTGTAGGCTGCAGTCGTTTCACACTTTCAAGCTTTTCTCAGGATGCAGGGGAGTGGAAATGTTTTCTTTTAAAATTAATGCTGAGTCTCAGACATGATTCCAGCAGCAGACTCTAAGCAAAGCACTAAAAATAGTGAGAGTCATGATAAAATTGCAAGAGCAGGAAGTGTTGCCTCTGAGAGGAGTGGGGAGGAATCTCAATTTGCATGCATTCATTAACTTGGTGTCTGAAGTTAAGCTGCTTTTTCTAGGGTGCTGCTTCTTTCTTTGCTGTAAGAATTTTAAAAACTTCACAAACCAACTCCTGGCTGAATGCTCTAAGGTAGCTCATACCTATTACAGTAACATGCTATTAACAATACATTATCACAGATCTAGCACATAAATCAGTTTATTTATAATTTCCTGGACGGCTTTGATTATTGCAGGTAGACTGAAGCTGTGTGCATGCTTAATTTTTTGGATAAGATATCATGGGTGATAATCTCTGTTAGTGGTAATGATCTGGATCATGTTGGAAAGATAACTGCATGCTGGGCACAATGATCTCACTGAAACTGGTGATTGTGCTGCTTGATCTTCATTGTAATACCTATGGCTTCAAAAGATGCTGTATTGGTACTTCTGCATAGAAATAAATCTCTGGCAAGGTTCTACTTGCAGCTATTTATGCTCACACTCTTTTAATTATCATTTAAGTATAAAAGCTTTGTAATTGCTGCCAGGTGCAATGCAAATAAAGTGCATTACAGCTCACTTTGAAGGAAGGAGGCCACAGGGCAGCTCATAATTCTACAAAACAGTGTGAAAGGAGGTATGAAAACAAACATGATGGGCATCTTGGTTTGGGGATTTGTTCTGCCCAGGGTCCTTAGGCAGACTAAGGACTGAGCCAGGTCCTTTCTACCTATGAATTTGAGTGGTTTATGATATCTTCTCTCTCTCAGGTAGTATGAATCTAACAATTATACATTAGAAAGGAAATACCCTTGAAAGTGGGAATGGCTGTTGCCAAGCTTGTGATACTTGATACTGAAAGAAAAACGTCCCATCTTTACCATTAGCACTGGATGTTTTGTAAGTGCAGAAAGACAATTTTCTGGTTTTAATGAATAGAAACTTCTGCTCCTGAACAAACCCAGAATTTAAACTTTTGAATAGTGATTTGTATCTGATAGTGGTATCTATAGGAAGGCAGGTTAGTTTTCTCACTGTATATTTGTTGTAAACAAGGAAAGCATATTTACCTCTGTCCAGTGTAATACATGACCTTTCACATTTTGATTTTACTGTATCACACTTTAAATGTGGTCCCCATCAATACTTCAATAGTCTGTATAAAATTCAGTTTAATTTGTTCCAGTTTTCTTTTGTGCTCTCATTTTGCTCAGTAATTCCATACTACTGTTGACTTGTTTGTGGTTGTACATAAAATGCTATAAATTGTCTTAAATTTCACTTAGAGTCTTACATTGAATTATGAAGAGGCTATGGTGTCAGTAATGGAATTTTCCTGTTTGCCATATTTTATTCTTTCCTAGACAGTAGTGCAGTGATATGTTGGTGGTAATGTTTTCAAGGGAGAAAGACTTTTCCTGCAGGTCCATCCTTGTGTTAGTACACTGGAAAATTATGAAGTAAATAATAATCAGTCCTTTCTACATATAAGAAGTAGTTTGTAGAATAATGAAATGCTCTTTTATATATTGCTGAACTGATTGGTTATACCTGTTTTTTTTATTATGTGTATTTGTGTGAAATACCAACAAGGCCAAAATGAAATCTAACAACCAACCACTTTCTAAATCTCAAAGTAATCCACAAGTATAATGTCAACATTATCTTCAGTGCTCTTGAGCAATGATTAGCTTACATAAGCAGCTGATGAAATTGTCCATGCTTCCCTTTTCATTCCTTGGTACTAACTTGGAATTTGAATGTTTAAATTATTTGAATATTAAAATTATTTAATTTAATGTTATTTGAGTGTTTAAACAGATGGAAGTCCCGTTCTAGTCTGGAAAAATTTCTAGCTATTGTCATTTTAAAGAAATTATTGGAAATAAAACAGTGCCTCTCTCCTAAAATCATGTCCAGTTTTAATCCTGATACAAGTAATGTCAGGCATCATAAATATCTAAACAGGCCTTCTATTTGCATTTCTTTGGAGGAACTCAAATACTCTGCACATTTCTTTATTTTGAGAGCTTTAAAAAAAAATCTCTATTCCAACATCTAAGTAACATTGACTAAATCAATTTAGCTGGCCAGTGGCATCCTTGTTCCTGAAATAGCATGACAATCTATTTTCAATAGACTCCCAGCTACCTAAATGATTTGAGGAAAGAACCAAAATTGTATGTTCCCTTTCCCAGGGATTTCAGGGGAGGGAGCAATGGAACTAGAGTTGCAAATACTTCTAATATTATTTGAGGATTAATATTATTAATATTATTAATTCTTATTGAGTCAGTAGGAATCAAGTCATCCTAACAGTAAGACACTGTTATTGAGTGTGAGAATGAAGCAAAGATTTAGTATAACCATGGTTTTGCTTCTAGAAATGCCCAACATTGCATATAATTTTCTTGTCCTTTGTATCTGCCATTTTCAGAGTTAAATGTGTGCTTCTACTTGTGATGGCAACCCCATAGCAACACCATCTGTTTATTCAAATTGATGTTTCCTTACAAGTAAAACGTGGTAGTTAAATATAGCTTGACAATTACCTGACATTTTCAGAATTTAGTTGTTTTTCATTGCTGCATAGTAAAAAAGCAAAACTGGAATTAATTTGGTTGTCAGACACTAACTGTATTGTAAATAATATTTCACACAACCAAATATCCCAATTTTCTGTGAAGAAATGCTCTTATCTCTCACATTCACCTATGACTTGCTTAGTGTGGGTGGCTGTATGATCCAGATAATTGAGTAAGGACTGAGAGTGGGAAGTATAAATTCATAAATGTCAAAGTGCCTAGACCAGCTTTGGTTAGCTTTGGAAAACACATACCATAGTCTACTATGTCATGGACTCAGTTTTACCCTCTCACGTTTATTTGGATGAATGAGAACTGTGTTCATGTTACAGTTGTAGCTTTGCCTATTTGTAGGTGTAAGTTCACAAATGTCAAAGAATATCAATCAGCATGAAAGTAAATTTTTAGATCCCACCACCTCTTAAATTATAGCTGTGCATAGGAGTTGGTTTAGCACTACTAGTCCTGAAAGATGTTCTATAATTTCTGGGAACTTTGGGTTTACTTTTTTAGTTTGGGGTTTTTTTTGCCTCTTTAAGAATATTGTCTATTTCAGAGGCCTGCTTGCACACATAGTTCACATCCCTGTGTTAAAGTATCCAAACCCAATTTAAGTCAGAGGCAGCTGCAGATGCTTAATAGAAATATCTGTCCAAGCAAAGTTCCAGTCTCTGCCAAAACACATGGTAAGATAAACTGGTATAACCTTTAAATGATTAATGAAAAAACAATCTGGTATGGTCACCTCGAATAAATGACATAACATCCTTAATCATAGCCACAAGTGCAGTTACTCTGTTGGAGCAGGAAAGTAAAAACATCACAAATATCAAGCACTTCAGGCTTAGATTTGAATGTCTATTTTGGCTCTGTTTAGTGCACAACTCAAAATGGAGATGTGGCCATTCTTCTCATTTCTACAGAAATGCATTGCAGGGAAGGAAGCAAGAGGAAAGAGAAAACAGGATAATTCCTTCTGAAATCCTACTACACTGTGGCAAGCAGAGTGGCATTATTGAGAGTTGTTCCTGTCTCTGTTCCTTTTGTTGAAGCTTTAGAGACACTATAAATTGTTAAAGGCTGCTATCACAACAGCACAATGCTGCCAGTGGCAGCCAGTGGGGGCCTTTCTGCTTGCCCTACTTAGTCTAAGGTACATGGGGAGAGGCAGGGGAGAAGGCTGTAATGAAACTGTACAACTTCAGTTCCTCAACATGAAAGGAAAGGAGATTAAAATGAAATAAGAGGCATGAGTCATCAAATTGACATGCACCACTGGATTTAGCAGTCAGTATTGGTAGGGTTTCTGTAGGAAGACCTGAGGTATTTTTGGCTGTTGCTGTCAATAGCTGTCAGAAGCGTTGGACTGAGCAAACTGAGATAAGAAGGAAGACTGTAATACAGAAGGGAAGTTTTAAAAAGAAACATATCTGCTTAATTAATTGCAGCCTACTTATATATTCATTAACTGCTATTATGAGTCAATCTTTCTTTGCTTCAGATTTCCATCCTGAAGATAGAAGCTAAAGAGCAAAGTAACTGTTCTCCAGCCACTGCCCAATACCATTTTACATTTTGTCACATTTTTGTACCTCTCATTTAAATAATTTAAATAATGAAGTACAATTTTGAGAAAAAGTTCCTAAGGGGAAACAGGACTGGTGTTTATACAGGAAGACTGTGCTATAGTTGAGATTCAGGCAGTCTTAATCTGAGAGTGCTTTTAAATAAGCAACTATCTATTAGCAACATTATTAGAACTAGAATTATGTGTGCACGTGTGTATGGGAAAAAAACCTGGCAAATCTGTAAACTTTTAAATTGAGAAATGTATTTATTCCTCCCCCCTATCCCCAAGGTTGAAATAGTTGACTCTAAATCTTGTGGTTTTGTTTTGTTGGTGGTTTTTTTTTCTACTTCAAGCTACTTTTAAAAAAGGAAAAATCATTAAAAAATTTAGAAATTCTATCATGGATTGCCTGAGATGGAGTTAAAGTTCATGTAACACTATAGAAGTTGTAACACAGGCTTTTCACATGAAATAAGGAAAATACCATTTTAATAACTTTGTTTTGATAAAGTTCTCTCTTCCATCTTCTTTTCTTCAAGTAGTTTTTCTTGCCAGTTGTTATTCTCTTGCAAAATGTGCTTAACCAGCTAGCATAGTATTCCACAAAGGTCTATATAATAGTCACAAGCCACTTACCTTTTAAAATATTTTTCTTCAACACCAGTGGCTTGTTTACTTCACATTTGCTGCTGTTAGGTTCCCTCACAGTGTTTTCAGCTGAGCCATGCTTAGAGATGACACAGGACTTTTCCTGGCTTGTTAGAGAGCAGCATGTGCCTGAAGCAGTCCAAACTGACAGAACACCTTTCTTCCTTCTTTCTTTCTTCCCCTTCATGGAAATTCTTAATCCTGGCAGAGAGCTGTAATTCTGATAAATCAAAGCCATAGTAACTGTCCTTGGGGAACATGAAATGTCCTGGATGGTGCTGCTTCAGAAAGTCTTACCCCACATAATACTGGGAGAAAGCACACAATCAATGGAAGAGTCTGTTTCTTTTTGTTGTTTTCTTATGCAGAAGCAGGTAGAAGTCTTCCCTTTATGGCCCAGTATAGTTTCCTCCCATTGCACAGCCCTACAAACTGGCCTCTGCTCCCTTCAGAAGTGAATGTTTGTTATGATTGTGGTCCTGGTCAAGACAGCTGTTACAGTGAGACCCTCCCCAGTCAGAGCTTTGCCTCAGGTCACTTCAGTGAAGTCCTCCTGAATGACTTTTCACTAAGCACAGACAGGGCTGGTGGCACTCAGCACAAACCCAGCACTGCAGCCTGTGGGAGAGGAAGCATTTGCCTGTTGTGATTGTCACTGGGAAATACCTTTGACACACTTTGGGCTGAAATGCTCCATTTCTGTGAGGTGCCTCAGTGCACCCCTAGAACATTATAGGAAAAAGGAGTTTGAAGATTGCTGCCTTGAAAGTATTGACTAGAGACTTTCCTTAAAGATGGCCTCAAAGTCAGGATTATTTAATTACAGAATTGAAGATTTAGCAAATTATGTAATTGTTCCGTAGGTGACAGTAATGAAATGCTAGCTTGAGATTGCGATCAGGCTGCAGGTCTGGTAAGCTTGGGTTGGATTTGTAGTGGTAAAGAGCCTGGGAAAGACCTTGACAGTGCCAAATTCAAGTCATTGCAGAGATCCAACCAACAAAGAGTTCTCAGGTCAAGAGACCTTGGTGGCTCCCACACCAGGGGCAAAAAGAACAACATAAAGAGCAGAAAACTCTATCTTCTAGGAAGAGTAGAGAGTATGCTATTGCTGATGAGGTAAGTGAAAATAAAAGCAATTTACTGTCTAGAAATTTGCCATTTGTTTGTATTAATATCTCAATAAAGAGGCTGAAGAGACCCATGAAGCGCTACCTGTCCAAAGCAGAGCTGCCAGTATACATCTGAAGGGTATATATTCTTTTTATTATTATTTTAACTTGCAGCTAAGAAATAAAAACAGAAAAGGGATGGGGAAAGTCTGATGCGTTTAAAATTAGTTCCAGGCAGTTCAATTCCTTTGGCTTCAGCTGAATACGTCTTTTTTCTAGAATGTTTACAAGGGGTTTTGTGTTATTGTATATCTTTCCTCTCAGTGATGTTTATAACCAAATTTACCTTGAAGCAGTTGTTTTGAAATCTGATCTGAATTGCCTGGTATTGGCAGAGTTTTGTCTCTGTAGTGGTTACATACATGGATCTAATTATCTGCTTTTAAAACATTTTGGTGAGGTAGCTTTATGATTTCTCCTATTTTTCTTTAGTTTAAACACCAAGAGGTGGCCACCCTTGCTCATAACAGGGAATAGCATAAATGTGTTATATTGAAATTTTAAGATCACTGAGTCACATGGATAAATGTTGGAGTTGTTCTTTTTGTCCCTGGACTTTGGCTTCTGTACAGTTCTTGCAAAATGAGTGCCTTTGGTTTAACAGTAGGTTTATTGTGTGCTGTATATACATATGTAGCTGAATGAGGTTTCTTTTCTATTTCTACCTTTACCACAGTAAAAAAGAAGGAAATTGCAGATTTTTTTAAAGCCTAATGCTCACCTCAGTATGATCTGTGGGGGGTTTTTGCACACAGTGCAAGTGTAGGCCTGCTGAAATAACTGTTTGTCTTTCCACAATTTGAATATCTCACTAGCAAGTTGTGTCTAAAAATATAAAAATACCATAAATTGCTGGAATTAATTCATTATTAGGATCTATTTCAGATTGGAATAGTGATGAAAGGAACTATTATCTAAATTCTACTCCTTCATGATTTACTGCAGAGAACAAACTCCCTGCAGGGATATTGCACTGCTTCTGGTTTATGGGCATAAGACACACAGCAAATGGCAGTGGCCCATAGGAAGCTCACAGGGGATCTGCTAGAGATAATTAGTGCATCTGTTTCTCTTCCCAAATTCATCTGTGGTACTAAACTAGCTGATGATTCTGTTTTGCTTGATAATTGTGAGGAAGGTTATTTGACTAATGAAAGGTTCAGTCTTCTCATTCAGACAGGTAAATTCATGTTACATTGAGAAATGTAATGTGGATAGCAGGAAACAGGTTGCTATGAAATACTGTTTCTTCCTAATGCTTTGCCCTGAATGAAGGCTTATAAAATGTGTGACTTGGAGTTAGCAGTGATGACCCCTGTGGAGATGGTGAGCTGTGTTAGGTGAATACTGTTTCACTGACTCTTAAAAACTTTGATTTAATGAGTCAGAATCAATTCTATGCAAATCTGATTTTTCCCTTACTCTTCTTCTAACTGTCAGAGAGGAGGAGGAGGAAAATTTTATAAAACACTTTTTGCTTTAAGAGTAGAATTTCAGATGAGTTACATAATGTCCATGAAAATTGAGAGTGAAATGTACTATTTTGACCTTCACAGTCATCTGATAAGTGTTTTACAGCCATTTCAATTTTGTCTTCTTAGTATCATTAAATTCTAGAGAACTAAGTCTAGTCAATTAAGATTTACCCACTACTTTATCTAAGTTTAAAATGTGGTTTTGAAAAAGCTTTTGATGTTTTAATACTGAATGTATTTCAGAACAGAGAAAGCTCATAGCTCTATTTCCCATCCCAAAGAACTTATTCTTTCCTCCTCTCTTTCTTAAGGGTATATTCTCTTGGATGTCAGTCTTAAACTACTCTTCCTCTTGTAAATAATATCTGGGTTTGTAAATAATGCCTGGGTTTGAGTCTGTCTTGATCACAGCATCCCTGAAAGTGAGTGTCCTCGCACGGCCTCCTCAGACCTTCCACTGGCTTTGTGGCCTCCTTTGGACACTCTCAAATAGCTTCATGTCTTTCTTATGCTCTGGTACCCAAAACTGCTCACAGGACTCGAGGTGAGGCTGCACAAGTCAGAACAGACAGCTATCATTTGGGAATATTTTGGATTGAGAAGGAAAGGAGTAATATTTAAGCCCTTTCCTCACACCTGAAGTTACTTATGAACTTCACAGGAATTGCCACCAATGAACATTTCTAATTTCATGATTTTGTGCAAGAAATAAAAAGCCTGGGTGTGAGCACATGCTTGAGTTGCCTGGTAATTTCACTATAAAATGATGATGTGTTATGGTAATTTTAACATTAGACTTTGATCAGCAAGCTAGACTAGCTACCTTCCTTCCAATCTAGATTTTTCTGTCACTTCTAGAACATTATCTGTGAGCTGACATGAGTAAAAGGGACTAAGGATGACTGAACCAGTTATTTATATTTATGTCCAGTTAGGTTTTAATTTTAGTGTGATTTTTTTGAATTTGTTTTAGACGCAGAAGGATGGAGAATCAATACAAGTCGGCTCTAGGGAGTGTTTGAGTAGGAAGGGTTTTAACAGAGATGGTTCACCTAAGGCAAATAATTTTCTCTTATTTAGGGGAATAGCTATGCTAAGTCTGTTAAATGGACGTTAATGGTATTTTCATTGCTACTTCCATAAACATCAAAACATACACAAAATTGATAAAAATAATTTTTAATGTTCTGGTGTTCTTAACCTTAGTAACCTTAAGAGATTTCTGTTATAATAAGTAGTTTGCACTTAATTGTCAGCATGAAAACAATGAAAAATGAAATACAGAGTTTCTGCCCAGTGCATCTGCCTTCTGTAGAAGATGATGTTCATGCTTTCTTTTTCCCTCTGAGCTTCAGCAGAGCAAGACAGCCATTATGACACTTACTGGATAGTTTAATTAGGCCATTTGAGGCACTTTGGATCAAAGTAAGAGAAGAACCTGTAACTGCAGGTCAAATTTCCTAGTCCCAAAGGCCACTGGAACACTTTCTGTAGACAATTGTGAGAATGAAAGCATACTATAATTTAAAAGGCCTCTTTTTCCCCTTACAATAAAGGCTTAGTCTTTTTGCTGAGTGCAGGGAAAGAAAGAATGCTGGTTCAGAAATAGAACTCTTGTTGAAGGCAGTGGTGTGTCTCATGGGCTGATTTCAGTCTTCCTGCAGGGTTCCCACTTGGTATGTATGATACATTATGGTTAAAAACTAGGTATAGGCCCCATTGTGTTGCGTTTCTTTGTTTAAAAGCAAGGTGAGAGTGCCTCTGACCCATCTACTGGAATAAAGTGTGAAGTGTGTTCGACTGTTTATCCTTTGCCATGTGCTTTCTGCTCTTCAGGCTGTGAGCAATGTGCTGGTAAATCTCAGAGGAGTAACAGTAGCAGTCCCAGAAACAGAAAAGCCAGAATTAGGAAAGGCAAACTCTACAGCAAGCTGATTTCATTCTGTTCTGTTGTATGTTAATTGTAGCAGAATAATGATCTCAGGAAATAAATTGTGTCCCTGTGGACAGCTCCAGCCTACATCTCCAGACCTGTGTGCACTGCAGTGATACACTTGCACCATATGTGCAGGGACAAACCAGCATATGTGTAATGTGAAATGTTTAATGTTTGTTGATAGTAATTCCTCTCTGTTTAAAATTGGTGAAAATTAGTCTTATCATATTTTATTGCAATTGTAGAATCCAGGCTCATGGAGAACAGCTGTACATTGCTGTATATATGTGTCAGAAAGTAACATCCTTACATGACAATGGAGGGGAAAAAAAACCCAAAAACCCACAAAACGGACATTGCTGTCACTCTGCTATCTCTGTTCTACCTGTGTGTATACATATTTTAGTTTATTTATAAAATTTTCAGGCTTGCCAGTGCAAGTTCTGGCTGCAGTTATGTGAAATAATTCTAGTTGATGGAAAAAATAAATTTGCCCTAAGAAAATTTTATTTTAAATGAAGTCAGTCTTAACAGATGTTGACAGACTGAAATCACCAAAGTGAATATACATCTAATTACTTTCCATGAAGTGTCATCTATTAGAAGCAGTGTAAATCAGGAGATGTCTCAGAGAAAACTCTTAAGTTACACGAGAACCATTTTCATGAAAATCTGTAGAGGCACAACACGTGCTTTTCTGTAATAAGGAGAGATCCCTGAATTTTATACATACAAGAATCCTATTCATTTGAGAACTTAATCTTGTGTTATATGAGGCTTTTGCTGTTGACTTCCCCACAGTCAGTATCCCCTCTCCATGTTCCTCTTGCACTTAGTCACACATACAATTGCGACTCACGTCTCAAAGGTCCTGCCTTCTATCTGAGGGCAATCCATCTTAAATGCTGTCTTTTAGAAAATTAATTTTTCATTATGTCTCTTTTTATTTGTTTTCTCTCTTTGTGTTACTTGCTTTTCTTCTCTTCTCATCAGCAGAGAGATGAGTTTTGGTTTTGGCTCAGGAATGTTTTTAGTGGCTGCTGTGGGAAGATCAGATGTAGTCTTTCAGCTTAAGCTGAACTGCAGCAGGAGAGAAACTTGGATATGTAACTGTCCTTTTGCCTTTTCCTTTCTTTCTGATTACATCCCAAGTTTCTCCCAGAAATTTGAACAGTGTAATGTGAAGACTTGGTACTCTTGTTTCATTCTGCTTGAGTGCCCTGATTTGAGCCAGAGCCTGGACTGTGGCTCATATGGGAGTATCTCACATACCAAATGTGCATGAGCAAGTAAAGCCTCTGGCTTTGAGAGCAGTGTCTCCAGGAAGCATCCAGCCTCCTGGACATGTGCTTGGCAAAGTTCTGCACGTTGCAAACCCTGAAACTGCTGCATCTGAGCTTCTCCTGTCATTAAAACCTGGAGTGACGTGTGGTGTCCACCCATCTGCCCAGGGATTCCTCCTGTCATTAAATCCTGTACTGATGTGTGGCATCCACCCATCTGCCCAGGGAGTGCTTGTTCGCTCAGTAGTGTCACAAAATTACTGTGGTGAGTCATAGCTAAGTGTCCTGAGGTAAACTCCAGCTATACAGTGTGCTCTGTGCTCCCTTCACATTGAAAACCCACAACTCAAGATCAGCACAAATGGGGTAACTGTTGAAAACTCACTTCTTCAGAGGACAAAGTCTTATCTCAGATTCACAGACCCTCTCTTAGTTAAGAATGTCTGCATTATGTGTAAGAGCAAACTGTATGAATTCTATGGTGTTGTCATTAAACATCCTTTCTAGCAACAAACCCCTGATGGCACCTAACTCAGCTCTTTTCCTGGAGAGAAGGAAAAAAACCCCAGCTATTTAATTAGGTCTTCTGTACTCTCAGCCAAAGCTGAATTCTTTTTTGTGAGATTTTTTTCTAGGTAACACTTCCAGTAAATTCTGTTGGTAGAAGCTGACCACTTTTTATAGTCTATACACGTGGGCTAAGCTCTCCTGGATTTGGCAGTGTGGAAAACTGGCCTGACATAGGGGATGGGGCCAATGCTGTAGAATCTTTTGCTCAAATGTATTCTCTGATTGCTTTTAGTCAGCATAAGGCCTGTTCCTGCTTGAGGAGAAGGGAATAAGAACTGAGAAATGTAAGAGCACCGATAAAGACTCAGGAGTTTCCCTCCTACTGTCCAGTTTCTGAACTTCACCGGAGAACTGGATAAATGAGTCATTTTCAGCCTGGAGTAAACCCCACAGTAATGACTGGCCTTAGAAAGCATCCTGCCCTTCTATGTTTTGAGATGCACATCAGGGTTTCTTTAAGAAACAGGTTTGTCTCCTTTGATATAAAGAACTTCCTGTTTGCTGTTTCTGTCCATAAAACCTTCCTCTCCTCTCCAGGGGCAAGTAATAGTCCTGTGCTGAGCCAAAGGGTAAACAAAGACTTGTAATCAAGGAGGTGTTAGCAACTAAGTACTGGTCTATTTACTGCCTGTTAGTACTCAGTCATTTGTTTGCAATTTTTTAATTTTCTTTTTTAAATGTCTGGGAGGAGCATAGAAGTGATGATTTTTATTTTCCATTCTGTACTGGGGAAAGAGCTGAGCAAGAACATAAAGGCTGTTTTAGGGACTGGTTACCACTGAAGAGTGGTTTTACAACATCTCCTATCTGAATAATACTCTTTTCTGTGGTTTTGAGTTTTGCAGGGTAAAGCAACAAACATTCTTTTACAAGCTGGTCTTGAAATGTGTAGCACTCTGCCCTGGTTCTGGACCTTGAGCTAACAGTTGCAAAACTAGCTCTATGTACACCTAATTTTGTACTTCTTAGGTTACCTTCCTTCTCTAACTGACGGGAAGAAGAGCAAACCTGCTGTTGCAGAAGATGAATTTCTGATTGGGATGGTTGGTAATTAACTTGTTCATTTCTCTGTGGGCAAATTTTCCACTGTATTTAAAATATTGGGGGTTTTCCTATCATGTCATTTTCATAGTTCCTGTAAAAACAACTATTGTTCATGTGACATGGGACTGAGGTATTTAATTGCTGTTGAGTGCACATACATTAGTAATTGTCACTAGTGTTGTCACAAACCTGCACAGGACAAGTTTCTGTGCTGATCCTCAGCTGTTGCTCTTCTAGAAGGTTCTTTCAGAAATCCCATTCTCTTCCATGCTCCACTGACCTACATGCATCACACAGAGTGTTCTTGGGTTCTTCTGCTCTGCCATGGTACTGCAGTGCTTCCCAGCTGTCATGTTCTCCTCCCTGTGTGCACGTGGATGCACGTGAGATACGTGGCAGATGCTTCAGGAAGGAATAAAGCATTTCCATGTCTTCTGGCTTTCTGTCCTTCACACTCCCTTATCTCATGACCTTGTCTTAAGTCTTGGCTGTAGAATCTGGTGATGAGACATCCCTGCAGGTAATGTTTCCAGGGAGCTGTTCTTTCATTTTCAGTTGTATTCATCAGGAAGGGTGAGTCTGTAAAGCCTTGATGCAGGTATGTACTGTGCCATTGTGCCATTACTCAAATGTGAGGTGTTCTGTGGTTTTTCATTTGGTAGTTCCTCAGCCAGTGCTTTTTCCCTCCTGCAGAGTAAAAAAATAAACCACTGTATTTTTCTGCTAGTGGAAATGTAATAATTTATACTTAAGTGTTTGCAGCAGCAGTCTGGCCTTCTTTAACACTCAATGGAGAGTTTAGGTTTAGGTTTGGGAATCCTCTAAAGGCTCTGTGACTATAATGAGTGCAGGCTTCTAATTGGGGCTCCTGTATTAGATGGCTCCTGTATTAGATGGCACTAATGGTCTCTGAAGAGATTAAGCTGTGTGTGTGGTTAACCATGGATCCATCCCTAGCATGAATGAAGTCCATACAGCCTCATTCCCAGTCTGTCCATGCTCTGAAGCAGAGGATTCCTAGGGAATGGTGTTGCTCCCTGGAGCCCCTTGTTTCCAAAGGCAGGCTTTCAATTCTCTTCTGTGCCATGCCTTCATTTAATAGCAGTGTGTTCTTTCATGTTCTTCAATGAATCAGTGTTGAAAACTTCTATTTCGTCCATCTAGGATGAGAAATCAGATAATGTTTTTGCAACAATGTTCACATAACGGGCCAGCTTTCCTCTCAGTGTGTTTGGTAACCACATCAATGTAGAAGGAGCTACATGGACAAGCAGGGAATAATGGTCTCCAAAATCCCTATGACAACTGCTAATTCAGTGTGACCAATGTATAATTTCTGCTTCAAGTCTGAAGCAGTCTTTGGACCATTAAGTTACTCTTACAGCCATGCAATTAAGGTGTTAAAAGGAAAGGGGAAGTATTGTAATTTCAGTGACTGGGGTTCATTTTAATATGGATTTGGATTTCCCCACTGAGGATAATAGAAACCCACCACTATTGTCCTATTAACTATATAGCTTCTAGTGTCTCTTCACCTAGAAGTCTGTTCTTTCTTTACATCTTTCTGACTCTCTTCAGCTTCTGCTCATAGATAGCATTTTCAGGCTGAACACAATAATCCAAAACAAAATTTACCTTTCGGTAGTAAAATATTTGACATTTCTACTACCTTTGAAAGACAGTGTTTTCTTTGCTCTTTCCAAGGCTCCTGCAAACTGAGCAGAATGTATCTCCTACTTGTAATTCTTAGGACTTTGTAAAAGCTTTTAGTTACTAAAATCTATAACTTGTTTATTTTCAAACTAATTGTCATAAGTCTGCTAATTGGTTCTATGATTTTTGGAACAGTATTGCTGTGCCTCTGCATAGATGTCAAAAATATATTAGGAGCTTGCAATTCAGGAGGAGTCAGGAATGCTCAGGGATGTTCTTTCACTACTGTTGGTTTATCTGGTAAATGAACAAGTCCCCTGTTTGACAGTAATATGGTAATGCTCTACTAAAGAAAGCTGAGATGATCCTCATTTCTGGATTATCGTCCATATCCAGAATTGACTGTTCCAAGTACTCAGTCATAGCACACAGGCAGTTATCTTCTTCTACAAGTTCTAAATTTTGTACTGAAAGAACTCTCTGTTCATGGAGATCCAGTGGATTAGGAAGTTTACTCCACTCCTGAAATATCAGCCAAAGTGTGGTCACCCTCACAAAGCAAAACTTTCCCATATTATTTAAATCAGGAATGCTTACTGTGTTCCTTGTGCATGTAGTGTTGACCTTTTAGCTACTCGATTTAGAAATAAGAAATAAAAACATTTCAATTGGAATGTCATGTCACCTTTGTTTGTGACAAACAACTTCCAGATCTACTTTTATCTACAGTGAACTGCAAAGGCATTGCAGATTTGCTGCGAGTTTCAGTGGAGAAGTGTCATGCCATGGTGATTCTGTTCTGTAACAGGTTTCACTGCAGAATTAACTCCAAAACATCTGTAGAACAATCTTCTTGCATGCTGCATAAAAAAATGTGTTGCCAATTGTGTGGGTGGCATTTATCAGTCTGCTTGTGTCAGGAACCATATTGTATTATTTTTAAAGTCTCTGAAGGCTGATAACAATCTGTCTTTAACTGTAAAATAGTAATCTGATGTAATGACAGGAGAAATAAACTTCCCAGCTGACCCGACAGAAAAATGTGTTCTTGTTGAGTTGATATTTACAGAGTCAACAAGTCATAAAAGCAATTGGCTGGCAAGAAATGCTGCTGATTTCATTGACACTTAATAATAATGAGCTTTAAAAATCAAGTTAATTAGGAAATAACATCTTCTTGGTCCCAGTCTCACAGGTCAGAAGGAAGAAGAGGTAACCAGTCTGATTTCTTGTCCTGCCCTATTCTGTCCTGGCCTGCAGCGTATATACTTTGAGGTGCAGGACTGAGCAGCAAAGATTTGGATGATTTGATTTCTATAAACATAAGGAGGGGAAGCAGCAACTCATAGTGACCCTAATTTTATGTACTACTAGCTACAACTACTCAAAACCAGCTAAAAAAATAGTTATACCCCTCCTTTCTAGTTCAAGTTAAATATTTGGAAGTATTCATAACATATGTCCTTCTTGCCTTTTTAACTGGCCTCCTTGTGTCTGTGATTTTATTTATTCAAAGCTTTAATTTATGTCTATAGTTAAAGAAGATTCTTCCTAAACCTTCAAGGAAGTATTTTTTGTGGATATTATGTGTTAAAATAGAATAATACTTCTTATTAAGAGGTATTTCATTAGAAACTTTCCAGGTGCTTCAGACCTACCATCAAAGTGTCACTAGGAGCTGAGCTATTTTTCATGTAGCAACCAGGAAAGATGACTAGAGTTTCTTGGAGACAGTTAATTGTGTTTTCACTCAATTAGACAAAGCTAGAGTTTCTGAAAAACTTTCTGGTGACTGGGAGTGGGGCTGTGCATGAGCCTCATCTCCAATGAGCTACAGCTGTGAGCAGCACTGACAGCACTGAGCCATGGAGTGCCCAGGGGCACTGACCAACCCCAAAGGGAGCAGAGGGCACACAGGTGCAGGGCATCAACACGAGCAGTATAAAATCTGCCCTTGGGCAGCTGCTTGCAGCCTTCTGAAGTGGTAAGGTGTTACTCTGTATGGGTTGAAGCTTTCTGAATGTGTATGTTGTGGCCATCTCAGCTGTGACAGGTATTAGCAGAAATAAGAGCACTGTATGTTGTGCTTACCATTTGTATTCAGTATCAGTTGGAAGGGAAAGGGATCCAATTTGCATTTCTGTTGGATAAAGTTTAAATTGTGGTATATACCTTGTCTTTAACAGCTTTGCCCCAGTTTCTGTGTGTTCTGAAGGGGGATATTAAAGTGGATGCTTCATTATTTTAAAGACAAACGACAGGGAATAGAAACAAAGTTGTTTCATAGAGGCAAAATTCCTAACAGACCAATGAAACCTGATTAGATACTTTATTTGACTTTTTTTGGGTCATATATATGTATTTTTGTTAGCTGCAGCATATCTGTGGTCCTCTAAAGAACTTCCTGCATTCAGTGAGGTGTAGAAATGTGGATAGGCCAAAGAAAAAAGTATGATGGATGAAGAAAACATCAAAGTATGTCAAGGAGATGTACAGCAAATGCTGTGGAGGAAACCCCATTCCCCAAGCTGAGGATTCAGCAGATTTTCATTTAAGCTCATTTTATCTGCTAAATGTTATGAATTCTGTGATTTTTATCGCTTTCCTGTGAAATACTGTGAGATACTACCACTTCCATGGAGGCAGAATATAATGGCCCTAAAGTATACTTCATCTACATCCAGCATCTCTGCATTTTCACACTTCATCTGGGACTTGGTTAGAAACGTGTTTGTTTTCCTATAATGGTGGCATAAAGCAAGTTTTGCTTGTAGGAAGAAAAGATGAAGAATGAGGAACTTTCAGGTCTCAAAGGATAGCCTCTTCTTGCATGTACCTGGCCACACTTTCCTCTGCTGAGCCCCTCAGACTTTTGCTGGCATCTCTGGCTTTCCTTGACAGACAACTGGCCACTTCCTTTGCAGTCACCATCTAAATGAGTCCGCAGCTCTGTGTCACCACGTGGCTAACTAGAACCTTCACATCACACTGTGTTTGAGTATCTGGCACTACATAGCTTCTCTGACTGCTTTTAGAGTATTTTCAGTCCGGGGAGATCCAGAGCAGCCACCTGAGGGTCACATATTCACTAATTAATTTCCTTTGCAAGGCAAATGGACTAGAGCTTTCAGCAAAACTCTGCTAACTGTTCTTTCTTTTACAGACAGAACTCTTCCTGGCTGGGAATCACCTGTAGGACAATCTGTACAGACAGACAGGTAAAGGAAAAAAGTATGTCTTTCTGTAATTATGGTTCTTGAGTGTGTTATCCATACATTTCACAATTTGTTTTTCTTTGCCGCATTTAAAGATTGCTGGACTTTGCACTGGTGAAGAAACCAAGGAACTGTTCTGCTCATTGGGTTTTTTGTTGTGGGATGAAGCAATCTTCAATCATGAACATAAAGATTTTCTCTAAGGAGAATAGAGAATGTGAGGGGCAAACAATCAGAGTTCATTTTGTGCAGGCCCAAAACAGTATTGGACAAAACTGTTTTGGTTTTTGCCTGTCATGGTTTGCCAAAAGCTAATAGCTCAGTGCATTTACAGCAAAAGGTTATATGTACAACTGTTGGGAACTTTTTCAAATGTTTTTTTCCTGTCCTATTTTTTTCATATTAGCTGCAGAAGGAGATATTTTTCTTTTGGGACTTTCAACAATATTCTAAACTGATGTTGGGGGTTCTATCAGAGAACTAGATTGGGTTTTTTTCCCTAACCATCAACCTTCACTTGCTTATGATATCAAAATGCACATCTGCAAAACTGTCTTCATGTGTCACCAAATGTGCTTCTCTGGGTGTGTTGGTGCAAAATGTATGACATTGTTTACAGCTGGTGTTTCTTACTGATTCAGGGTTGCTGTATCTGTCACTGATTGCACATAATCTGCAGTAGGCTGATTGCAGCTGAGAATTCTTGGTGTTTCCAGATAAGAAGGTCTTTCTTGAGCAGGGACAGGTACACCTATGATTTTTTTACCTTCTATCCCACATATTTTGCCTTGTTCTTAGTCTTGCATGTTTCCAGTTTTATCATACCAAGTGAAAAAACTGAGTGCTTAGTTCTAGAGGTGTAATCCTTAATCCATTTCCTTCTCAACTCTAATGTTATTGGAAGGGTAACAGTGGAAGACTGCTTTGGTGGGAGGGAGGGAGATTTAACCGAGTGAGACACAACTCACCTGTGTGCACACTGGCATAGCAGGAACCAGGTTCGTTGAGAAGTTACTGTAACCTGAAGTGGACTTTCATGTCGAAATAGAAGGCACGTCTAAAACAGTAACTTACTGTAACGTACACCCCACTTTGCAGTGGGCAAAACCGGGCACGGTGCTTTCCAGAACGAGGATGGAGACGGAAAGGAAGCGACGCTTCCCATCTCGCCCTGCCGCGGGACACGGCGGGGCGGAGGAGCGCTCCCGGTGCAGGGCCGGCCGGGGCCGTGCTGTGCCGTCGGCATCGTCCAGCAGCGCCGAGGGCAGGAGGAAGGCGGCGGCCCGGGCAGGGTGTGCCGGGGGCTCGGCGCGGCTGCCGCGGGGGCGGAGCGGGGCGGAGCGCGGCTCCCCGGGCCGCTGCGGGCAGCCGGGGAAGGGAGGAGGGCCCTGCGGCCGGTGACTTCATGAGAAGGAGGCGGCGGCGGCGGGAGGTGGGTCTCGCTTTCCGCCTGCCGGTGCCGTCCGCAGGGCGGGCGAGAGGCGGCCGCTGCGCCGGGCAGCGCGGGCGGGGGACAGCGGTGACGGAAAGCGGCAGCTGGGGGGGACGGCAGCGCTGGGTTGACTCCCTCCCCCCGTTCCCCCTCCCGGCCGGAGGAAGATGGAGCTCGGTTAGTGAGGGCTTGCGGGAGGAGCAGCGGGAGCAGGTAAGGGCTGCTACTCCTCCTCCCGCGGCCGGGCCGGTGTCATTGGCACAGGGGGCCCGGCGCGGCCGTGCCCTTGCCCGCGGCGCCCCGGCCGCGGGAGCTCCCGCTGCGCGGAGCTGCGGGCGGACAGCCCGGGGGCAGCGCCCTCGGCCGCAGCCCGTGCGGGCAAAGCCGGGCGCTCAGAAACGCCCCGTGCCTCGGGCTGTCGCGGCGGGGATGCGGGCAGGGCTGCCGGCTCTGCCCCCGCCCCGTCTCCCCCGGCTCATTGATGAGCTCCGGGAAGGGCTTCTGCATTGCAGACTCGCTCCGCTCCTGCATTCGCGGAGCAGCCTGCGTTCAGCCTCCGCGAGGAGCCTGTTCCCTGGCCGGGTGGTTCGGTGCTGCTTGGGCAAGAGGCCGATTCGGGCAGGTGGGATGTCCTTCTGTGTTTCTTAGACCATGTCAGGACATTTGGGAGGATTGACCTCATTCGGTAACTATTAGATGTACATATGATATTTGTTCTTCTGAAGCAGCTACAAAAGGGTACTGCCTGCATTTGTGGGGATAATGCTCATTAGGAGTTCAGAGTGCAATGTAGTGCAGTGAGATATAACATGTATATAAAACATAATGCAGTGAGGCACACGACCTTACATAATCTAAATTTAAAAAGCTCGCTACCCCTACGCTTACCCTGGAGGTTGTAGGAGCATGTCTGTTCTAAGCGCTTTCTGGAGACTCGTTCGGTACCTAGCTGACATAAAGATGCAGCGTGCCCTATGAGCCAGTGCTGAAAATAAAAGGATAAATTGTTGACTACTTTTGCTGTAGTTCTGTCACAGTAAGTTCCTCGTTGCTGGTCAATGTCTCGCACACACCGTGATATTCATGGCTACATGGGCACACACAGCTCCCACAGCCAGAGGGAATGGTTTCTTCTGTTGTCCCTTGGATGTGCCTTTAAATTGACCAGCTAAAACACTGTCATATTTTAATAAACTCTTCAGGCTTCTCTCCTAGGCCTGAATAGTGCTGCATTTTCTAGCATAGGGATATAAATTTGATGTAACCAGAAAGAAACCTTTCACACTTTTCATTTGACCTTCACAATCTCAGACAAATACTCAAAACAAATGATCAGGGGAAGTATTTTGGAGAGGCCTGGTTTAAAATATGTTGCTGGTTGCAATGTATGCAACTCCTATCTAGGATGACATACAGTCAGTGTTCTGAGCTCTGTATCAAAGGGAACTAATGTCTGATAAATTTGGCCCACATTTTATTTTAACTCAGTCCTTACAGATGACATTGACTTTAATAAAGGTTGCTATGGCACAGATTTAAAGCAAATTGTATTAAGCTTCTGGAATTAAAACTGCTGTTGATAGGAAAAGTGTTGTTTTATTTACAATCAGTTATTAAAATATGAGTGTGTTAGCTGTTAAGGCTGGATCTGGCTCTGTTTTCTGCTGTTGGTGTGAATTGACTAAATGGTCCCTCTCTATGGATGGAGGCCAGATTTTTCCCTGGTATGACTGTGCTGCTCACGCAGGGCAAGCTAGACTTTTCCCATTTGAATCTGGATTATAGATGAATATCAGTGCCTGCCAGCCTCTGGAACACTTTCCAGTGCAAGGCTGCTGAGCTGTAAGGTTGGTGTGGAGTACAGAACCTCTGTGGGCTGTGCGTGCCCACACAGCAGCAGTCGTGGTATGACGTGGGGTAGCAATGGCACCTTAGTGAGTCTGGCTCTTTTGTGATACTACATTTTCATGTCTGTAGTTTTTACAAGAAATTCAGTCATCTTCAGGACAGTTTAATTCAGGTGTAATATAATAACTGTTAAGGGAATTAGACTGGGTAGGGATCAGGTCTTAGAGTCAATTTTTGTGTATGTATGGTGCAAAAGAAACTGATTGTTTGCTTAATAATAATGTATCTGGTTTTGGAAAAGGTTGGTTTGGTTGTTTTTTTTTTTTCCAATGGATTCTAGAAGATTGTAGTCTTGGTTTAATCAATACATATTCATGTAGTGGTGATGCTGGCTGGATGTTACAGACTCCAAGGAAGCGTGTAATGAGCAGGTAGAAATGAATTTAGTCCTTCCCTAGTAAGCTCACTCTGCATCTTTCAGTGCCCTGGCACATCTCTCTTATTGTCATGTTGGCAGACTCAGCAAAAAGGCCATTCAGTGAATGGGGCTCCAGGTAAGGCATTTCATAGAGCTGGGCACATGCAGGCTCTGAACACTGACGGATGGTACTGCTGCAACCATTGTGCCAATTGTCATAGTTGCCCTTCGTGTTACTTCTTTAAAAATTAGGGAATCTGTGTTTTAACCAGCACTATATGCAGAACATCTAATTTAAATTAAAGCTGCATGTTTTAAACATAATCCCCGTGGCGTTTTCATATAATTTAGAGTCTTGTATGAATTCATTATATCTGTATTATTTGAGGAGGGCGGGGATGTTTTTATTTACTTTGTTATATACTGCGTAAACTCAAGAATTAAAAAATGTGTATATCATTGTGCTGTCACATACTGTTATTTTGCTTGTTCTTGCCTTTGGACACAGTAACCCTCTGTAGTCTTCATGGGAAGAGAGAAGCACTTGCAAAGCATAATTATGTATTGAATTATACAGGAGAGAAAGTTGGACCTGAGAGAAGGAAAGGACCAAGGAACTAGCAGAATGTTTGTTTCCAGACAGTCTACACCTCGTATCTTGCAGTTTTTAATGAAGTCTCCTTCTGTTTAATATTTTCTACATTTCAAAAATATAATGAAATCTGAAGGTCCTTTTGACTCGAATTTCATAACATATCTTGGGATTCATATTAAGTAAAAATTAAACATAAAATTAAACATAAACTTTAAATTAAGCAAACGGTAAGCTTAAAATACCAGGTGCAACTGTTATTAAATTGAGGACTGAAAATAGAAGAGGCTTTGTTGTTGTTGAAGATTTTGTATTCTACTGGTTCATTTATCACTGACATGACTATACAAGCATTCATAGATATTTAGGCTAAAGCATGGAGCTAAATGGATGTGAACCTTCTAAACAAATAAATCAGGTTGCCTTAATGAAAAAAACAGGAAGATTAACCTGGCTGCTTCGATGGTCTGAAAATTCAGCTGTAGAGACTTGTACAAAAGTAGTGTACCAGTTGAGGTGTGGTAGAAATATTGCATGGATATTATATTTTATTTTCCTGTATTTCTTTATCATTGTTTTCCTATGGCAAAGCAGACACAAAACAGAAGTTGAGTAAGATGGCAGAACTGTTCTCAAAATGTAGGTGGTAATTGATTGGTTTTATTTTAAGGGCAGATTAATTAGTATATACATGTAAATGTAACAGTACCACACTCTCACTGTCAAATATTTTCTAGACCTTTTTTTGTTGTCCTTCCCCAACTACTGACCCAAGGAAGGAAAAACTGTAAATCTGACAAGCATGGATGTACTGGAGGTATGAAAGACTTGACTTACTGTTCTGTTTTCATATTGTTCTCCTAACATCACTGTTTTCATCATTATTTGAGTTCAAGCAGGTTGAAAAGACAAAGCTAATCGTGATGTATTTCAAGTCTCATTCTCAATTTACTTAAGTTTCTTATTCCTCTATTTGAGGTTGGTGTTGTCTGTTTTAGAATGCTGTTATACCCGTGATTTTTAGCAGTAGTGCTTTGCTGTAGTGTTTTACTGTGGATCGTTGACATTATCTGTATTGACACAATAGAGATATCAATGCAATATCTGTATTGACATTATCTGTGTTTATTTAATATCTCTTGGATGGACCTTTTGAAAAGCTTTAGGCTTGAAACAAAGAATTTGTTTAGCTTGCTTATTAGCTTTTATTAAAAGGGTTTATAAATCCATTTATTTAGAGTATCTCAGCCTTTTGAAATATGCTTTCAGAAAAAAAAATACAAAACAGAAATCTCTGGACAAAAGTATGAATTTGCTCTAAGTTAGTTTGAAAAATTATTTTCATATGTGTTTTATAGATGACATGAAGGATTGCTGTTGCTGGAAGTATTTTTCAATACTTGCAGGACATTTTTTAGGCTGAGCATATTTACAAAGGCTTCACAATATGTTTTGTAAAATTAGAATGCTTCCTGTTCTACATTGAAAATTCCTTTGGTCAGAGCCCTGAGTTTTGCTGCTCTCTGCTCACGATTTCAGTCTTGTATGCAATGCTTCAATTTAGCCTGTACACAGAACAAAGTATGGGGGTTTTGTACCAAGGGTAACGTAGCTATTTTTATCTGTCAGTGCTTTGCAGATACTCAGTTCTCTACAGTGATTTTTTTTTTTTTCATTTGCACATTCTCTTAGGATCTGCTGAGTAATCATTTGCATTGAGTAGTTAATCAAAGATGGGGCAAAACCCATGTAGGAACTGGGCAAGCTGTGGAAAAATTTTGATTCTCATTTTGGGCACAATGGTTATATTTCCACAAATGTTTTCAGAATTAGAGTAAAGAACACTGAGAACTTGTTCTTTAATTAGATGCTTGAAATATCACATTTCTAATCCTGATGTCTGCTGACATTAGTGGCCTCTGTCCTATGGAAATACACAAAGTGGTTACTGCTGTGTGTGCCCAGGAGATGTAATACTGTGATGTTATCAGAAATGTGTTCGAATGCCTCTGATTAAAATGGCTAGCTGCCATGGTGATAGTGCCATAGAAACTGGTAAAATAATCAGTGCCTATTAGGAAATCTGAATGAAAAATTCTTCTCTAGCTTTCTGTCTTTTATGTTTCAGCACCTAAACAGGAATGAAACTCTGCTGATGTTGTACTTCTGATTGAAAAACATACTGAATGAATTCCTTTGTATTACATGGCAGACCAAGCTCAGGTTGTTGTATTGGTACTGCTGAAACACTAAATGCATGAGTGACTGACAATTCAGTCATCCCACAGATGACTTCTAGTCCCAAGAACAAGGCCACTGGGGTAGGAGACCTTTCTTACAGAGCTGCTGTTTATTGTCAAGTCACTTTACTTTTCTCCATTGTATTTACTTTCTAAATTGTACAAGAAATATAATTTCCTTCAAAAGCACTCTTCAAGCAAAGAAGGGCTGTGACTGTGTCCCATAGCCAGTGTCTACATAGACACAGCACAGCAGTGGAAGATCTTTAATTTGGGAAGCCTGACTTTGTAAAGTGTTTTGTCTGACTTGAACTATGCAAGTCTTGAGTACAAGAGTGCCCAATAACATCATATAACACTAATATCTTTACTGGCTTAGCTTTTCTCATCTCTTTTGAGATCTATTGCAACAAGAAACAAAGTGCAAGAAACAGTGCCTGGCTTGCATTGCTCTGTCTCTGGTTGGACTGAGTCATTTCACTGCTGCTGATTAGTGACTCTGTAGGGTATTTACACCCTGTTGGAAATTGCTAAGCAAGGATATGGGGGGATGAACACAGATGTATCTGACTAGCTGTATACTGATTAAATTTCTGTGCAAGCACTTATATTGCCTGCAGAGTTTGTGAGGCAGTGCAAAGGAGCTTTTATCCTGTGTTAAATAGTTTTGCTTCTTAGAGCTGAGATCAGTGTGAAGGACACTTGCTTGATGGTCATGAACTTGAGTTTATTACTTAGATTTATCCTGCACTAGGCAGCAGACAGTACAAGAAAACACAGACTATCAAGCTGTACCCTTAGATACAGAGATAACACACTTTCTCTAATCAGAATAACATACCTGAGAACAGAACCCAGACTAAAGCATTGCAGATGGATGTCAGGAACAGTTTCTGCCATCCCTTAACATCTGCCCATCTCTTACCTGAGAATATGTAATATCCCAGTAGCTTCTATTTCAAGTCTTAGAGCTGTTACATTGTCAATTCTTATGAAGAGGAGGACATACAGGTGTATTAAATAAAATTGTGGTAATGAGGCAGGATTGTTTTAGTGTAAATAAAACATTGATTTAACAAACTATAATTAAGTGTGAAGCAATGAAATCAGCTCCATGTTCCTCTAAATAACTCTTTACATATTTATCTCTGGAAGAGTACAACTGGTTTAAAGGAAAGACAGAGTAAAAAGGGAAGGCAGATATCTGTAATTTCAGCAGAAAGAATGACAGAATATACAACCTGTAGATAAAGTTCACATGTGGGAAAGATTCAGTTAGTATGGTGTGTTCATCTGTTCTGCCAAGTACAGCTAAGAGCTGGAGACAAGCTTCCTTTCAGAACATATAATGGAGAAATCCACAAGGATAAGGTTAAGTAAAACCAGGTTGATACATTGTTTGCACTTTACTAAATTGAGACTGTTTGCTGGTAAGAAATTGCCATTGAAAAGTATCCTTTTTCATTACCCCTGAGTGCCATGTATTTACAAGGAGGGGATTGAAACTGGAGATTGTGAAATTAACCTGAAAATTCAGAATTTAAATGAAAAATCACGAGAGCTGAAATGGTTTATATCAATGTTGGTGTTTCATGTTTGGTTTTCCAACAATCATAAAAAGCGATGTTCCAAATAAAACTATGGGAAGGCACGCCAATATTAAGTTATTTAGGGTGGAATTTCCAGGTTTTAGTGATGATTTTCCACAGAGATTTGAGGCCCTATGAGCTACTCTCACAGCTTCTCACTGTGTACAGTTTTGATATCTCAGGATGCAGGAGAAAGAAAATCAGACATTCTAATACTGGACTTTTTGCAGTAGTACTTCTGTATTGAAAGAAGACTTGTGTGAAGGAATGAATTTTTGACCCTTGTAGTTGGGAGTGTCTCAGTGGCTGACGAGAACTGCAGAAGCCAAGTGTTTCTTAGCAATAGACAGTTTATGTCTTTAGGCTTCTTTATATGGATGCATATGAACCTCAGGTATACAGAACTCACACCAATGTTTAAAATTGAAGTTTTCGTAGATGTTTGTGTTGTGGTTCAGTTCACTGCTCAATTCTTTAAGACAGAGTTTCAAATAAAGTAGGAAAAGTTGCTTGCACTCATATGACTAATCCTCCTTTTCTGAGAGGCACCCAGAAGTGCTTTGCTGGTTTCCTCTTTCTCTCCTATTTCTGTCACTGTGTATTCACACTTGTATCTCTCTGCTCTGGCATTCCAACCTGATCATGCTTAGTAGATAAGGACTGTATAACAGTTTTGGGCAGGAAATACAAAGGTAGCTATTCATTAGTGTCTAGTCAGGCTGTAAATACTCAAAGCAGAATTTAATCAGGATTATTAAAAGGATGTCTTTTCTTGGCAAGAATAAGAGGAAACAAAAGCCTGTGAAAAAATGTTAAATGAAGGTTCTCTTAAGAAACCCCATGTAGAGATCTGTATTGTCTCCTGGGCAACACAGTTTACATTTTTATAAATCTGCATTGTTCAAAATTTCTTCTGACATTGACAGATAAAAGCCCATGCAGAAGAAAGAGCAGCATCATAAATCTAGAGTTGTGTTGTTTGTAACAATAATCACTACATTGTCTGTCTTTGGGCTGTATCATCTTTGTAACAGGAGATGCCTGTTTCCTGTCCCTAAATCCATCCCAAATACTGTTCTCTGTTCCTTTACCTTTCAAAGGGAAAATCCCTGTGCTTGGCAGAGGAGGATGTGTCAAACAGTGGCTAGTAGCTGGAAATTGAATCTTGGTACTTGTGGCTGGGAGAATTAATAATAATTTTGTAGTAGGGTCCAAGTCTATTTGAACTGGTTTTGTGGTTAAAAACACATGCTACAAACTATTAATTACTTATTACACATGAGGGAATCTTTAAAGCAAGCCTGTGGCACTCACTGACACACGCCCCTCGCTGCTGTGGTGTGTTGCTCATGAGGCTTGGCAGCACTCTGACTTCAAAAAGATGATATTCTCCTGTCTGCAGATAAGCATTATGGACTCACCAGGAAAACCTGATGCATGTGCTTCCAGTTGAGGTATTGCTGGCTGCTCCCCCTCCGTGCTAATGCAAATCAGGTGCTTGATTATGAGCACACAAGGCTGCAAAGTGTAGACCTCAATTAGCACAGAAATATAAATCATTACCTTTTGCTACCACCAGAGATGAATACTCAGCCTGAGCAGCTCAGTTCTAAGTGTCTGGAGTTGATGACTTGTTTGCATCCAGGTGATAATCTCCTGACTTTCTTTGATACAGAATTTGAGAAACAGAGCTGTTACCATGTGCCTTCCTCCAGTTTTGTGTCCTGAAATATGCTTTACATGAGAAATAGCCCTTCAAGAGGTATTCAGTTGTTAGGCTTCATTCCACATGCCTCTCATATTTAAGATTAAATATTTTCCTATCCAGTATAAATAGAGAGATATGTACTCATGAAAGAAGATATCTCTGAAACCTTTTGGTTATCATTAAATGTATCTTTACAGAAAGAAACATCTGGAATATCCTTATTTGGATTTCATAATTAAGTTTACTTCCATAAAAAGTCATTTTATTTTTGTGAGGTCAAATTTGGGAGAGCACATAATTTTACTGTATATTTTGGGTAGAAATAGTCCTATGACTGGCTTTACCCCAGTTATTTTCTTACAGAGGCTATAGTAACATGTGTATGTATGTTTTCTGTGCACCACATTTCTTTTATATATCTGAGACTTATCAATAGAGGAGAAAATTATTCCGTAACAAATTCCTTGAGAGTCAAGCTGCTATGCTCATTAGGAGCTGGAGAAAGAGAGGTCTGGGGCTGTAAAAATGCAAAATCCATCCACCCCCACCAGGCCACCAAAATGGGCCTTCTCTCCTAGTAGAGTAAGCCCAAAAACAGCCTTGAAATTGTGGAGATCTGAGTATCTCTGGCAGAAAGTTACCTCAGAGGGAATAGTTGTGGCAGTAACATACATTTTGAGCTGAAATACCAAAAGAGTGGATGGGCAACATGTGGATTTAGTTCACTACTATTATCATTACTCTGTTCAAACCCCTAAAACTGTCTTTTACTGTCAGAGAGCTGCAGATTAAGACCCAGATATTTTAAAACACATCGCATGACTAATATCTATAAAAAAAGTCTATTTTGAGCTGTTTGAAACGATGCCATGTCAGTATATTCACTTTTGAAATGGGGTGAAATGTAACTATAAAATAGTTTGCCACATAGGTGTGATTTCTGGTGATATTTTATCTCCAAGCCATTTCTTTCTTGGATATGGCTATAAAAAATATGTTTAGGGAGAGGAAGAAAAAAAGAATTAATATAGATTTTCATGAAACCTGTAACTTCATCACTATTGTGTATTTTGTGGTCTTAAGAGCAGCTAATTTTAAAAGTGATTCAATGCTGTAAAATTCTGAGATCTAGATGCAGAAATGTCTACTAAGTCAAAATCTAATTATAGTATCTTGTGGTTGTCTTATTTGTTTTTATTGCTATAGCGTGATAAATTTAACCTGTTGTTAATTGTAGTTTTGTAATTTGAGATAATGAGCACTGCAGACGAGGGTTCACCAAGTGTTGTGGAAATGCCAAAGCGGAACTTCCCTGTCTGCACAGCTCTTTATGCAAAATGTGACCTTTGTTTGATCTTCTAGCTGAAGTTACAAAGCAAATGAAATGCAGTGGCTGTAGGTGTGAAACTTTATGTACACAGTTATAAGGGGTTTTCACTACTTTCAAAAGAAAAGGTTGTGGAAAAGGTAGTTGAAGACTTGTGGATGTGTTCTAGAAGCGTGAGTTACTGTCAAATTGCAAAATTATTTGCTGAAGACCTGTAGAAATCTTTAAACCTTGTAAAATTATTTTGAAGTAGGAAATTAGCTAATCCTTCAGTAATTTGCCAGGGAAGTTGTGTAGGGGTTTTTTTGTTAGTTGATTGGTTGGGTTTTTTATTTTTAATTTTTAGAATTTCTTAAGCAGCCAGGTAAATGAAACTTATGGTCTGTTTAACAAAATATCTGGATGGAGAGAGCTGCTAATAATATGCAGTTCTCCTTCTGTGCTGCTTTTTCACGTTCCCACTATTTGCTTGGCTGGAATGTAGTGGTGTTACATATTTGTAGATCTAACAGCCCTTCCTCAAGCCTTGCACTGTAAAATTGGGTCACTGCATACAGTGCATGTGAAATAAAACAAAAGGGTTTGTTGTATTTACCGAAAAAATTAGCAGCAGGATCTCACAGTATTTACAGGTAACATATTTTGGTTAAGAATAAGCACATTTCCTTTAAATAAATTACTAGCCATTCACAAAGTGTGTTCTTTTGGAATCTTCCTCTGTGTGTAAATGGCTCAGGATTCAATAAATTTGACCAAATGTAGAAAAAAGCAGACCATAGCTCTAGCGTCCAGTGGCTTAATAGCTCTTTTGTTAATGTTTTGCAATAGCACATTTAAGTTTTGTGTGTGAATAGTTGAGATAAATCAGATTTGGTTGTTTTTTTATTTTTTTTCAGAGGCAGATTAAAATGAATTATTTTATATCAGTAGCCATACAGAGAAAATTGTTTCAAAAGTTTGCAATGCTCTTTGCCTCAGCTGAAAAGTTGACTACAGGTGCTTAAAGAGATCACATGACTTCTTTTAATTGTATTTAAGCTTCTAGGTCCAATGTAGTACTTTAAAAATTCTATTACTGTCCTGATGATTAAACTTCCAGATAAAGTTGTAACTTCATTAATAGCCAATCTGTAAAACCCTAATTCAAAACACTGATTCTGTATCTGAAAAAGTAGAGTTGCACCTAAGTCCCAAACCCATGTGTGCTGTCTGCTCTTCAGTACTGTGCAAAAATAAACATTTTCGTACAGAGAAAATTGTTTCAAAAGTTCCTCATGCTCCTTGCCTCAGTTGAAAAGCTGACTACAGGTGCTAAGAGATCACATGACTTCTTTTAATTGTATTTAAGCTTCTAGGTCCAATGAAGTACTTAAAAAAATTCTATTATTGTCATGATGATTAAACTTCCAGATAAAGTTGTAACTTCATTAATAGCCAACCTGTAAAACCCTAATTCAAAACACTGATTCTGTATCTGAAAAAGTAGAGTTGCACCTAAGTCCCAAACCCATGTGTGCTGTCTGCTCTTCAGTACTGTGCAAAAATAAACATTTTCCTAGCTCTTGCAAGGGTGTAGTCTTTAGGAAGCTATGGCAGATATTTCAGCATTCCCTTCCAGCCTTTGCCTTTCTGGACCCCTCTAGAACTGCTCTAAATCCATGTTTTCCTAGGAATCCCATGCTTGTCAGTCAGAGGGCTATAATTGCTTTGTGAATGATGATCAGTCATGAAATAAAGTTTCTAAAATAATTTTCACTACCTCTTAAAAAACTCCTCCAAATGAAATGCCCAAAGAATGGCAAAGTGTACTGCTGCTGTCCAAATTTGCCTTAGTGTTAAGGGGACTATGGCTTAAAAGTTATCTTTTTTTATTTCAGAATGTAGTTTCTATGTATCAAAGGGTAAATTCTTCAGAGACTTTGCATCTGTGGTGGGGATTTAGTATTTTGATGGAGAGATGTCCAGGACATGACTCATTAGTTTGCTGAGGCTGGTGGGACATTTATGAGGTTTTATGATCTGATCTCCTGAAATCATTCTAGCTGTAGAACTCAGCAATGGAATTTCTTCTTAAAATTCCATGGATCTTGTTGAACTCTAGCATCCTTTTCAGAAAAGACTCTCACTCCTAGTTTACAGGCTCTTAACTCATTAGATGAATATCATGACTCCATAAAAAGTAGCAGCCTTGGACACACAGGTTGTATCTTTGTTCAAAGCCCTTTTGTATCACCTTTCTTGTGACTAACGGTGAAGTTGAGTGGAGAGTTTGAGTTTAAAATGACTGAAAGAAAAGGATTTTCTTTTGTGTGGTAGCTGAGGTCGTGTTCTAGTTAAGCAGTAAGTGTATGAGGGTTTTAGAATTGTCATGACTTTAAAACATACAAAATAAACATCCTGCATTTGTAAAAGGGATCACAGAGTGTGAAATGTTCTTTGCTAGGACTTGCTTTCTATCTACTTGCATTTTATAAATCTATCCTATGATAAAAGCTCCTGTTGGTTTTGCTGAGGCCATGGGTAGCTTCAGAGTCCTGTATGCAAAGTCAGGCTGCAGAATCAAGGCCAGGATGGAGAAGCTGCCACTGCTATTGCACATATTGGCACTTAAAGTATTTTATACATCCAGAATAGTCCAATGCCCAGGGTAGCAAGTGTTTGGGGAAAAATGTCTTCTTTCTTGGCAGAATAAGCTAAGACAGCTGTTACATTTCATGCTTAGCTGCAGAGCTCGTATGTGATGACTGAAGATGAGTATCTGCCTTAAATAAAGGAGCAGGTCATTAATCTTTTGAGAGCTGTTCATGCAGTCTTTGCAAATACAGAGGCCTTGGGGATAACATAACTTCAGTAGCAGAACCTGCTAGCTCTTGTGTGTCAGGGTGGTGTTAGTTGGAACAGAATTAGAGTAAACTTGCATGCTTTTTAGCTGAATTGTCACCAATCTGTTTAAAATATTTTAGTTGCCTTTCTCAGATCTTTACTGTTAATGAAATTACCTCCAAGATTTTATGCATCTAAAAAGATGCAATAACAGTGCCAGAAATTAAGTTAATATGCCATGGGAGCTTTCCTAATGAAATTAATATGGTATTTATAACCTTTTTAAAGAGGCTTTTCACCAGTTACAGCATAAAATGAACTCCCAGGAGAATGAGATGCTCTTTGTTCAAGCTTTTATACTCCTGCCTGCTTCTTTCCATGATACATGAAATAGAAATATTGAAATGAAAATTAATTCTTTGAGATCCTTCAATGGATTCCTAACTTTTTATTATTAATTGTGAACTTCAGTTTTAGATTAAGATTTATTTTTTTAATCTGTTAGGCTGTGTTTTTCTTGAGGTAGCAGCAACTATCAGTATAAAATTAATTATTCTTTCATTTGGGGGAATTAGGTGTATATATTTTTTTCCTTACTGTTTATGTTTTTATTTTGTAAACAGTGAATCAAATGTGCTTAAACATCTATAAACAGGTAGCATTATTCCAAAGGTAGGCCACATCTTGCTGAGGAGAACTAAGAGGAAACAGTATTGCTGCTGTCGAAGGTGAGGCAGAGCTAAAACCAGCATGAGGTGGGTTTATTGTAGAACCAACAAGAGTTAGGCTTTCATCCCATTGGTCCCATTTGGGAAATCACTCACCTGCTCTGCTGCCACCACTACGTTCAGTGGGTCTTCCTTTCCCAGCAGGGTGAGCACTGCTAGGCTGGGAAGGTTGGGCAGAAAGTTACACAATTGGTTTGTGCTGTGCCTCTCCTGAAGTTACCAGCCTTGGAAAACACTGGCCAGGGTTCCTGGGCATCCCCTGGCATTCATCTCCATTGATCTCTCATCTCTAGGATTTTCTCTTGTTGCCAGTCATGATCTTTGCTGCCTTCTTTCCTTGGCCTCTTCATTCTGAGACTGCTGCAGCTTTCAGGGAACCCTTATTTTCAACACTTCAACTCCTGTTTTTCTCTGGTTGAAATAGTTAATGTGCAGAAGCACAATGTGTGAGCAGCCTTTTTAACTGCGTGTTCTGCCTCTGTGCTAGCTGGAGGACTCGGAATGTGACCCTTCTGTTGAGTCCAGGTGTCACTGAGGTTTACAAGCCGCCTGTGCAGACTGCAGGGAGCATGTACCAGGCTTCTGCCGGGAGTTCAGAATCCAGCTTCCCTCACCCACAGACCCCCACACATCCCCACTGCTCTGCTGCCTGTTAGCATTTGCAGTTGAGCTGTTCTTTTCACTGATGCACTTATACCAAAAGCTATGTTTGCTGCCATTAGGAAAACTTCATTCACCTTGTCGTAGCCTCTGATCTTCACTAACCTGAGTATCTTGCCTTTGCAGCATACTTCCACACAGAATTTCTAAGTTTGCTTAGTTTGAAAGGAATCCAAATGTGGATTGGTGCTAGAACAGGAGGGACAACATATGACTGTCATTTTGCACCTCACACGACAATTTCAATGTGAAATGTGAGAACTCTAATGTGAGAAATTTCACATGCTGCAGTGACATGACAAATTTCAGGTAGTGTTGTAGTCCTTTAACAATGCAAAAGACTACCCTATTGACTGGGAGTGTAGAAACATAGAGGTAAAATTTTAAAAAATTACGGTGACTTAATAGTAGCAAAAAGATGTCTGTTCTTATTGCAAATTTTGATTATTCCTTTATATATTTTCATCTAGCTTTGTGTTGATGGCCTTTTTCTCTGGTGTTTGACCTAGTTAATGTGAGGGTGGCGCTCTGGAGTGGTGAAGGATCAGATTTTCCATCACTTTTCAGAGTCAGGAGTCCAGCTGGATGCTCTGTCATGCCTGGAGGCAGTTGACCCCAGAAATAGAAAGTGTTTGGGGGCAGTCAAGGTCCACAAGCATCACTTGTACATCTCGCACTCTTGGCTGTCCAAATTTTTTTTTTCTGTTATTAAGGTGCTTATAAATTAGAAATGTTAGTGGGCTTCCTTGAACTGCATTGTAGGAGCAGCAGAGCACTTTCTCTGGCTGTTATTTTTATGCTTCAGGATATGTTGGGGAGAAAGCATTTGGAATATGAAGAAGTTTCAGAGATAAGGAAACTTCTGATTTTCTCATGCTATAGGCCTTTCAAGGAGCAGATACTCATGTTCTTTCCTTGTAGGGTTTCTGCAGCTTTTGGTTCTGCTGATGTGTTTTAATCAGAGGTTTATCGGCATGTCCAGTGTTCCCAAGAGAAAACAATGTGGAGCCTGATGGTTTCTTCTGTTGGTTTAGCATCCTTTCTCCTGCTGAGTATCAAATTTAATGGGAAGGTTTCAGCCAGCTCCAAGAGCTGAGCTGCTGACTGAAGCCAAAGGAATAGTAGCAAAATGTGTGCTTGCCACAGTTCTAAACAAAAGCACTTCTGCGGTTTAACTTGGAAGGAAATGACAAAGTACTGCTTGGGCAGTTTGCTCTGCTTCTGTGGCAGAGCTGTAAGAGATGTCTTAATACTTTTTGCATTTATTTTTCATTTAATCAATTAGAGAAAGGGGGTCAGGAGCACTTGGGGATGTAAAATATCAACCTTCATACAAAGACAAAAAAAATTCTAGGTGCTAAGCTTTCTCTGTATTTGTGGTGGAGAAAGATGTTTGCCACACAGGGACTTATACGCTGTTAGGGTGGAATAAATATCTATACATTTGTGTGTATATGCATGTACATGTACATCAAGAGCACAGTAGTTTCTGTTCCTGCTGGGCAGTGCAAGCTTTTTCCATAGGCCCTTCCTTTCTCTTTCACCTGTGTGTCTGAGGCTTGCAGCAGGGCGTGCTGAGAGGTGTGGTGTGTAGTGGAGCTCTGGCCATTCTGGCTTCCCAAGGGAGCTCATCTGGGAGGCTATGAGGTTATTGGGGAGTGAATGATGCAGGATTTTTTTTATGCTCTTCAGTATGGGTTTTCTTTGAATTTGGGTTTGTCCTAATCTTGTACTGGGGGTGGGTATTTTTGATTTGGTGGGGTTTTTTTTCCACTTATGTAAGTGGTTTAATATAAAGATCATTAACAGCAAGGATTTGCAATGCCACCTCATTATTTTGTTTTTACATGACCTGGGATGAAAATAATCTCACAGGTGCCAGACATGATTGAACTGTCACAGTCTCTGTTTCTGCAGGACAGTGAATGTTATGTATGAAGTGTGTGAGGTTTGTTGCTGCAAACCTGGCACTAAAAGGGAAGTTGGGTTACTGCTGCGTGGCTATGTGGTTATTGGCTCATTGACTAAGATCTCTTGTTATTAAAACGTTTCCTGCCCCATGAAGAGCATTTGCAGAATGATGTTATGATAATCACTATCTTGATGGATACATCAGGTGCTAAGTGCAGACATGGAAGATTAACAGCACATCTCTCCTCAGTTAGAGTCAGGTGCTGTAGCCAGGAGATGTAATAGTCCACTCAAAAGTGTACATGTTTTGTTGTTTTAAAAACTTCTCAAAGATGCAGAAGAAAGGAGAGTAAAAAATTTTTTTGAAATCAGGAGTTTTGCTTCTCAACTCCTATTAACCTGTCATTGCATCTTCTGGCAGCACAATTCTATAACTTCCAATCATTCCCAACTGTAGTTTACTAAATATCTGGAGAATTAACACTCAGATTCTGAATTGTATTTCTTCCTTTGATAGATCACTTAATGGGGGTGGGGATAGAGGGGGAGTGAAGGAGTGTATAGAAGATAATTGCCAAATTTGTAAAAACTGAAGGGAACAGCTGCTTAATACATGTGTTAATCAGCTGTATTACTGCCCATGGCAAGTGAAGAGGGTTTTTGATATTCAGAATATTATGAGCAAAGATACCCCTGTGGCTGAGGCAGCAGTTTTAACTTCAGGGAAAATCAGTGCATAGAATACAGCAAATCATTGTATGTTAAACCTGGGCACTTGAACTTAGGACATGATCTTTGTGATTTGGGTTGGGTTATTCTTCTTCACACAGTTGAGTTAATGGTACAGTTTCTTAAATAAACTGGAAAGATAGACTGTTGACTCCTTAGGCCCTTTTAATTTTAAACACCTAAATTTAGAGTTTGGACTCTCATTTAGAGTATTGGATTTGAGAGATTTGGACTGGAACCCAAGAGCTTCACCCTGTCTCTTCTTACATTAGTGTCATCTCTCGGAACCACTCCCTAATACTAAAATTAATAGCATTTCTTTCTTTCTTGAGACCTGCTAAAATTGCTTTATTTTTTCACTCATTTTGCTTCAGTAGTTATGTATGTTGCAGTTCCTTTTATTAAAAGCAAAATTTGAAGCAGATATGGAATGCGGAGAGTTTTTTCACTTATAATTAGAAATTTACAACTGTCTGCTTTAGTTGAAGCTTACCGTGGAGCTCTTCATATAGCTGGGCTATGAGTTCTATCATAAAATGAATAAACAGATTATCCAAGGAAATGTTGCTTATTATGGTTTTTTAGAGTTAACTAATGTGTTCCTGTCATTGCCTGGATTGTAAAGTAAAAGTTACAATAGGTAGGATTTCATAATCAAGAAAACATCTTCAAGTAAAAAAAGTTACTACATCTGTATAAAGGAGAGACTAACAGAGATGTTTGTGTTTTAGAAGGGAAAATAGTCTTTGATATCTTCAGCACTATTGCATATTCAACCTGTTAGTGCAGTTCAGCTTTGGAAGTCAGATCCAGCACATTCTGTGCTGGGAGTATTAAAATCAGATCAGTGCAGCTTTACATGAAACCAGTAGTCTGCAGCTATATGGAAAATGTGGCCTAAAGTCTATCAGGCAGATTTGTGAGTTGGGGTGTACAGCAGACAGATGCTGGAGCTCCAAACTACGTTGGGGATGCTGATCTATTATGTTGTTCCAGAATACTGCAAAACCAGTATTGGAAGTGACACTGTATTCCTTTAATCACTCTCTTTTGTTCTCGGCAGCTCAGTGGAATTAAGCTTTGGGCCAGACAGTGACAGCTAGAAACCATTTATGTGAGCTCTGCAGAAAGCAGCCATCGTGAAGGGTTCTTTATTTTTATGTCTAATTTGGGAAGAGAGCAGTGTTATTTTCTAGTGGTGTGGAGAAACTGATATACATTTCATGAACCATTTTTGTTTCATGTTTCAATGCTATCCAAGTGCAAATGTCGGCAAAATCACTCATCCCCCACCTCTCCAAAGCCATAAACAACCTCAGCAGTGCCAGTTCTCTGAGATTTGTTACTTATGCAGCCTTTTTTTTATTCTTTTTAAATTTCACATATCAACAGCTGTACAATAGTTCTGCATGGCCATTAAGGCACAAGATGCAGGGATAAAGTATGTGACTTTCATGAGCCCTCTCCTGAACACGCCCCCAGAAGGAAGCAGCAGTGTCAGAAGAGTGAAAGGGTGAGGAAGCATAGCCAGGGTATCACTTGAGGCCTGCAGCCGTGTGCTGATGAGCACAGTCACTACACATTTCCCAGATTAAGAGAAGTGAGACAGTAAAAAATATGCTCACAGTTCATCAGGGGTAAAAGCTTGCTTTTTCCCTTAAATCACTGGTATCATTTTCATTTCTTCCAAATTGTGAGAAGATGTAGGGTTGTTAAAAGCTCCAGCATGCTGCCTTTTCACACACAATCTGATGAATATTTTTTTTGGCAGCAATATTTTACTTTTCTACATTTTAGAAAGTCCAAAGTAGCTTGACTTGGATGATTGGATACAGCTTTATCTGAGGAATACATACTTCTGTCTAATCAGAAATGCTATTAATGGTCTACAGCTATTAGATGGCAGACATAATATCCAGTTTGCGTTGTGTTCTAGATAACAGAATAAATAAATTATGTAGGAAATTGGTTAGGCTAAGATTAATGTCAGGCATTTCATAGATGTTCCATGGTTTGGGTGGATCCATGAAGACTCAGTTTGAATAGTTTCTTTTTCAATAGGCTGGATTATACAATCCAAAAGAATTTCCAGTATTGAGAACAAATGATTTTCTAGTTCTGTTGGTGTTTTTTCTCTTTAGACAGACCTGAGTTTGATGAGATGCCTTTCTGAAAGGCAATCAAATTTAGGAGATTCCATGTATTGGAGAATGAAATATTATAGTTAAGGCTAAGTGAGAATTGAATTCAACAGATATCCAAGGGGAAAATGTGTAAATCAAAGCAGCTGCAGAATGTAAGCCCTAGTAGCTTTCTGAAAGGATGCTGTACAAAAATAGTTTTAAAACGTATTTGTAGCAGTGGGAAACAAATATTTCAAATAAGCAAGTATAAATTTATGCCTGAATACTTCACCATCCTCTTTTCTGGGGCTTTCAAAACCTTCCATAGGTTTTGAAAATAAATTCTGGTTTGGTATGTCATCCAGTTAATTTTAAAATTAATTTTATTATTCAAGCAAGAATCACTTTGTAATGCAACAGCTTAGACTGGGAGTTTGAGGCAGAATTTACTGAATTTTCTATCTAGTGTACTACTGCAATCTGTGCAACTGGGTAGTTAAAGACGCTGTACAAATTCAGTAATTAAATAATAACACTTATTTTTATAAAAAGCTTGTTCATCTGTCAGAAATCATTATTTTCTTTTTCTTGGTACACATATACATTTAGCCTACGATGTGTGGGGGTGGTTTTGCTGTGGGTGTCTGAGAATGTGCTTTTGATTGATGAGCTAAGCTGTTTCTTCAGGTACTGGAGCAAATAACTTTGGATGCAGCACTCCAGAAAGTGCTGCTCCCAAAGAGAGAGGCGGAGAGAGAAGCTGCTCCCACAGTGCTCCTGCTCCTGACACAGGCTTTGCTCTGGGAGCCAACATGGGAAAAAATATCTGCAGCCTTCCCCTGGTGCACTCAGGATTGTCCCTCTCCAAAAGCTGAGCCACAGCTGTGGTCAGTGGAAGATGGACAGAATGCAAATGTAACACTTCTGAGCTTTGGGGACTCTAAAATGGGATCTTTTAGTAGGAAAGGGAATTGAGCAACTTACTACCTAATAAAATACTCACATAACTGCTGTAGCTTTGATTTAGTAGTTGTTGTGTTTCAGGAAGTGGTTTTGATTCCTTTTTCTCTCTAGGAATTGGATGGAGGACTTCCTATAAATAATAATGATATTTCTATTAACTTTCATCGTTTGACATATTCTCCCCTTTCCTGTTCTTTTGTTTTCTGTGGCTCAGAAGAATTTTCTCAATAATTTGCTTGATGGAACAAAGGCCAACAGGCTTTTGGGACTGTACATTGGTAACTTGGTTTACCAGCTTATCTTAAGTAATATTTTCACCCCTGGCAATATATTCCCCAATTCTGTACATGTTACTGGTTCCAAGGGAGCAACTTTATTTCTATTTTACTGTAATTTTAGAAGGTGTTTTCTTGTCTTCAAGCTTGAAACATATTTTGGCAGCTAATATGACTCTAAATGAGAAAGCAGGAAAAATTGGGACATGGCAAAGAGCATAGCTGTAGCATGCTGTGTTAGTTTTTGGAATATCAGAAGTCCAAGCAGCTTTTGACATGTTTTCTTCCTGATGTTTGGGGGGAAAGGGCTTCTGGTAAGGGCCTAAATAAATTAATGCTGTGTGTTTCCAAGGCTTTCAGCAAAGGAGCACATTAAGTATGTGAGTAGCCAGAAGACTCCTTGTTAATCCTTTTCCTGCCATCCAATATCTACAGGCTGGGGAGAGGGACTTTATTTGGTGCAAACTTTAACAGAGCTGGTTTTCCTTGCATCAGTATATTCCTATTTGTGGAATATTTGTCACATGGTCCTATTACAATTTAAAGGAAAAGAATTTAAATAATCCCTCCTATGAGCTATGATAATTAATTTTACACTAAAATATAAGTTTCCCTCCAGGCTTAGGAACAGTTGACTTCACAGCTTTTCCAGACAGTCTTGTCCACTGTTCGAGAGGCAACTGAATCTCCCAGATACAGTACTATACACTAAATATTTTGTTATTTAGACCCCACAAAACTCCTGTTAAACTTTCCTAAGTTTACTAGAAGGATGTCTACTTGCAAAAAAATCTCATCCTTTCTACAGTGTCTGTGGTGTCACTTAAAGTTGCAGTTATTTTGCCCCATCAGTCATTGAGTAAAAAGACCTCTGCAAAAGAGGCATAAGCTGCTGTGTCTTTCATTTTTTTGATACCTGTGTGTATTGGCAGGGTTTTGGGTGGCTTTTTTTCTCTTTTGCCTTTTTCCTTTAATTTTTTCCTTTTCAGAAAGGCTGATGCTTTAAAGAATAGCTGGACTGGCTGTGATAGGGGCTCACTATTTGGTATATATACAGTGTCAGCATCTTCAGTGGGCAAAATCCCCCTCCTGTTCTTGTCATTTGTTATATTTGAAAGCCAAGTAACTTGCAGAGCCTGGGGTCTCTCTTCACATCCTCTGGGTGCCAAAGCCTTTCTTTGCAGGATCAGTATTGCAGCACTGGTGCAGGTGTCCAAAGAGCTTTGCCTCTGACATTGAAGTATCTCATCTAATGAGCCCTCCAATTCTTCAGAGGAATGGCCAGGAAATAAGAGTTTTGTAAAAGGAATCAGCATTTCTCTTCCTCTTTGCAGTAGATGTTAGACAAAATATGTAGGCTCATTTTGTGACACGGGAAGATGTGTGTCTGCTGAGGTACAGCTCTGCCAACAAACAGAACATAGCAGGGGTTTTTGTTGCCATTTTGACTTCAGAGAGAGAAAACCAGATTAGGATCCATTTCACTGCTTTCATTTGGACTTAAAACCCAGTAATTGTACCCCAATGTTTGGTTACCTGCTTCTATCAATAGTTCCTATATATATGTATATAATTCTACATAACACAAAATTTCTAGGGGCTTGGTAGAATCCTTCTTGAGATACAGATTTTTCATGCAGTTTTGTTGGGTTTTGTTTATGCAATAACACAAAGAAATTGCATATTTTCTGAACGTACTTGATAATGAAAATGCACCTTATATTTTCAGCAATTTGACTGGAAACTGCATTACTTGGTGTCCACACAGCACTGTAAAAGCTGTTCTGAAAGCCTGCAGTTTATTATTTGTACAATAAGCAAAGAATACAAAAATCCATACTGCAAGAGCTACCTTAGCAGAAGACTATGCTGGCAAATCCAATGACTAAGAAGTTAGGAAGCAATAAAAGAAAATGTATCTAAATCAGTGTCTTATGCTTGCTTATTACAATGCAACCTTGTAATAAAGTCATTTATTAGGTCTCAATTGCAAGGTTATAACTTGAGCATTTCCAACATATCTGAAAAGAGTGACCCCAGAAGATTTTTCAAAATAGAACAATGCTTTTTAAAGATTACCTAGCTTTGTTCATCAGTTCCTCTTCCATATCAGTAGGTGTGAGTTTTTTCTGTTTTGCAGATACTCTGAAAGTTTTGCCTAGTACTGGTTTAAATAGGAAGGCCCTTCACAAACTTGTTGAGGTTTTTTAATAAAGGTTTCTGTGAGGTCAGAGATCTGTGCAGGCTCACAGCCCACCCACGCAAGTGTGAGGGGCAACATTCTGCAGCTGAGAGAGCTCTGTATTTATAACTGGGATATTTTCTAGTCAGCCCTTTATGAATGAAAAGGAAATTTGTCTTCTTATGAGATGCTCTAACAACTTCCAGACAAAGAAAATGTCTTAAGCTAAAAACCAATTGCCATGCCTGACAGTCCCCAGGCTAGAACAGGCGAGGTGAATGTGGAACTCCATTTAATGGTGTCCTCAGCTGTCAGTGTGCAAACTGCCAGTGAACACTTGGGAATGGAAAAGAGTGGCAGTGACTGTCAGGTGTGACTACCAGGGTCCCTGTCCTGACTGCCCAAAAGTCCTGTACTGTCACATAGAAACCTGCTGGCTGCTTGCAGCTCAGTAAGGGACTTTACTGAGGTGTAAAAGTGTCTTTACAGCCTAAGGGTAAATCTCATCTCATTCATTTTTTTGAAATTGGGTTTCCAGTACTGTAGGAGCACTCATCTGCTTATAAGTGAGATGAGAGCTGAAATTTCTACAATCTCTTCTTAAAAGACAAACTTTGCAAAAGTAAAAATTAACTATTTACTATATGGGGGGTCCATATAGTCCAGGGTGTTGTGCATCTAAACAATAAATATTTCAGTTTACTTTTGATATGAGTCCACCTGTAACTTTAATTTTTCTGTTTGATGATTGGTGAAATTTCAAAGTAACAATTCATTGCCAGTTCAGGTTAAAAAAGTAATGCTTGACCAAGTTTTCAGAGTGGGTTGACTGCAGTTCCCTGCTTATGATTTTTTGACTTAAAGATCTTGACAACTGAAAGAACAGTTTTGCTGTTTTGTAGAAACTTAGTATTCCTGTGATCATTGTACTTAATGGAAAAATTAAGATAAAAGCTTTCTCAGTGTACACGTCATCCCATGTGCCTAATTGGATGAGTAAGGAAATGTGTGGATGTTCTTTTCAGAGGAAGTGTCTTATGGCATGAGTTTGTTCATGTTGTAAGTCACAAGCTACTGCCCTTCAAGGCAGCCCACGGGCATAAAAGCCTGTGACCACTGCAAGCCTCTTGCAGGACAGTGTGCAGCTCTGTGATTGTTGACCCCTTTTCTTCATTTTTGCACACCATCGTATGAATGTTTCTCCACTTGCACGTTTCACCTTCCTTTTCCAACGCGGCCAATTATGACTGCAATTGAAGAAAACCAAGGAGGAGAAAAATTTCTTCCCCTTTTGTGTATGAAAAAAATTAATTTATGAAAATATATGGGAATATGCTAATACATGCTTCTTTTATTTATACATGCTTGTAAATATACTTGCTTCTTCTAAGAGCTTATTCTTGACATAAACCTGGAAACACTGGAGAAATGTACAAGTTCCCTATCATGCAGCTGATCTGTGTCCATTACGTATTTTGTACCTTGCTGCCATCTGTCCACTGGCACACTGCATGGGTAGAATAATAGGGGAAAATTCCAGTTAACTGTGAGCAGCATACAGCAGATATTGGTGATTTTCTGATCCATGGAACAGCATCAAGTGCTCCTTGACTTAAAGACTTCCTAAAAATCTTTGGACCTTTTCTTAGTATGATTTTGTGTTAGTTCTAAAATATGTTGCAATAACTAAATGTTGTTTTAAACTGAATTTAAGAAATCTAGACTAGAATATTGAGAAAATAATGTAAATTGTAAAGAATGTATTACTTTATATATATACTCTCTAGAGACAGAGTAACTACATTATGCTAATTATCTGGTTTTCTGAACTAGTTCAAGGGTTCAGCAGTGATCATTGCTGAAAACCTCATGCCAGCAGGGCTCTTCCATGGGAAACCTTATGTGCTTACAATCAGCCAGATGAATTGCACATTATCTGCAATTTTCAGTAACCTGCTCTACGTGACCTGTCCAAGTCAGGTAGCACTGCAGCATTTTTGGATGGGAGTGCTTACAGCCCTCAGCTGAGTCTGACAAGTGCCTGCAAGGTCAAGGGAAGCATTGCTCAGGTAGATTTTGATTCTGCAAGCTGTTCCATTTGGCTCCAATTGTCTGTGCATTTGGAATATGAATGTCCATGGGGGACAGGATTACCAATGGACTAAATCCTGGCCCTCTCCAAGAACAAGTTTCCGTGTTATTGCTCTTTGCTTTCTTCATTCATTCAGGGACAAATGTCTTCACTGAGCTCCCAGACAGTTCTTTGCTATTTTGTTTGGAGATCATTTTCAAACCTTTGTTAGGAAATGAAACTGAGACAGGAAATGTAGGTAAAACCATGAGGGTGCATGTACCAGGGTGGTTGTAAAAGCTCTGCTTATACAGCCTCTCTGGTGGAAGTCTATAAGAATTTACACAAATTCAGCAAAAATCTTGTTTCAGGTTATATTTTAAAAGTGATCTGCTTGCTCCTCTAGAGACATTAAATATTTTAGGGAAGAACTGGTTGCAGTTTAGTTCTGTTTTTCCCAAGGCATCTCTTTAATGTTTATTCCTTAGATAACACCCCTCTGTTCAGGTCACTACACGGGGAGTCAGTGGTTCAGTGTCTTTGGCTAATACTATTTATAATGTTTGTTTTGTCCCTATAAGCGGGTCATAAAATTGAAATTATTATTTCTTCTTGATGTCTCAGATGGAACATGCATTTATAGAAGCAGAATTTTGTTTTTACTGTGGCATTGACAGTATTCATAAAAGTCTGTGATACAGAGATGTACACCTTAAGCTGATCTAGACAACAAATCCCTTATGAAAGACGGTAGGGTTTTTTCCCTTCTCCCACAAGAATTGCCTTCCTGTGCTTGGGACATGTTTTTATAAGGGAGATAGGGATCATCTGAATAGTAGCTCACTCTGTCTTGGAATATTGATCAAGATCTGCTTCAGCAATAAAATAACATTTAGCTAGAGTGCGAATTTCCAAAGGGTCTGGAGAATATTGACAGCCTTGCATTATTTATTTTTGAGGGTGAAGGTAGAGAGAAAAAGTGGTTTTATTTTCTTCTCTTGGTAAGCACACACAAAAGCTTCTGAATTTTAGGGACATTAAAACCAATAAATTAGCATTTTAATATAGTGAATTGTTTCGTCTGTGTTCTGAAGATTTTGATATCCCTGGAATGATAATTCTTCCCTCCTGAAGCCAGTGTCAGAGTGACCAGTTCTTAGGAAGTTCAGCCTGTAACAAAGAAGGGCGTTCTGTCCTGCTCCAGTGCTTTGTTCTCTGTGGGATTCTGTGTCTGGAACTTGTGTGAGGCTGGTTCTTGTCTGGGTGCTTGGGAGGCCTTTGGAGGATTGCCTGGGAATTCCTGTAGCGACTAATGAAGCCATGGGACATTCAGTTGGAGTCACAGCTCCTCTAGAGATGCAGAGAAATCCTAGATGTGTGTTCAGCTCAGCTGTGCCCTGAGTGTGCAGGGGGAGAGATTTGCACATGGCAGAGAAATCCAGCTTGCCTAAGACAGAGAACTTGGCATCCTGTCTGACCTAAATACTCACTTTGTTTTCTGACAGAAACTCATAAATGGCAATGTAAGACGTAATTAAAGCTTTCTTCCCATATTCAATTTCCAGTGCATCAGCTTCTGGAGAACCTAAGTAGAGATAATGGGGGTGGGGAAGGGACCACACTGCAGTAGGCAGCAGATGGACCAAGCCAGTCTTTACCCTGTTACATGGGTAATTGCAGAGCTGGAAATGATTTAGAGATGGAAAAATGTGCATGTTAATCTAGAAACCTTTTTTGTCTGGAAAAACTTCCTCAGATTCTTGAGAAGCACAGTGCATCATGAGGTCAATTTGGGATTCCTGTTCTATGTTTTTTGTTCTGAAATACTTGGTCTGCCCTGAGCATCAGGAAAATGTGGCTACCCCGTGCAAAGTGTATCTCAGCTGGCTCTTTGCTGAAGCTATTTATGACTTTTGTAGGTGTTATTGCAATGATAATCTACAGTGTGTCCTCACGTCTGCTCGAGTGTTAATTAGTTTATTGTTTTACATAGTGTATTAAAAGCTTTTCTGTTCCATTCAAAGTTTGAATGTAATTCAATCCTTGGGATGCCCCACATGTAAGGCAGAGTTACAGAGCAGGAGGTTAGGATGCAGTATCCCTTTCCTGCTGTGTTGCTGCCTTGGCATATTATCTGTTTGACATCTTTGGTAGATGAGTGTCTGAAAAAAGAGTGAAAGATGACAGAGAGATTTTGTTTTCTCATTCTCTGTATTAGGCATCTCACTCTCCTGTTCTGGTGGGTTTTTCTGTTTCAGTGTGTGTCTCAGCAGGAAATATTGCAATTAACTTACGTCACAGATGTACCTTGTTGAAGATCACGGCTCATTTTGCCAGGCACTGCTACAGTTTTGTTACGTGGAAATTTTTTTAAAACAGCAATGCCCTCTCTTTTTGAGATTTAGTATAATAATGTTGGAACTCTGTAGTACTTGAAACTCTGTTTATGGTCAGTTGCATGACATATTGCTCAATTCCCTTCCAGCTGTAACCCCCATTGTGTTTTCTCACTGCTGAAATCGGGGCTGGTTTCTCCTGTGCTGCCCAGTGTCCTTCCAGTCAGTGACACAGTTGCTCAGTTGGAGATTCAGGCAGGCACAGTTCTGTTCATGACTTGAACAGGTTTTTACTTCTGCAGGATGTCAATCTTTCTATTGAACCTTGGCCTGTGCACACTGGGTGCATTTCTGTTTCATTCATATGTAAAGAAGCTCTGCTAGTATCACTATGGAACATCTTGATTTTTTTCTGGAAAAATGTAATATTTTGCCGAGGTTTACAAATTACATTTAATTTGCTGTACATGTGATTCTTCCTTAGCCAGCTGACAAGATAAAGTTCTGGTCTTTTAACTAACAAAAAGATTCTTTTCCTTTCAATGAAAGGTGGTGTTGATGACACTTTGCCAGGTCAACCTTGGAAATGTTTTATCCTTGAGCAGTATTCAGTCACTTGTAGTCAGGGTAAAGATACTTTTTTTTTTAATAGACTACAGTAATATCTATATTATGAGGCAATAGTGGTTCTGTATTGCACTATCTGTTCTTTCTAAACCCATAATTCATCATTCTCCAACTGTCTTGCTCACAATATGCATTTCAGACAAAATACAGTCTAACCAACAAGTGCAAAAACAGCTTAAATACTTACCTTTAGAGGCAATAATAGCCATCATACTTAGCTTAGTTTCTGATGGATTTCTGCTGTGGGCCATGCTGTTATGTTTAAATGTTAAGCTTCCTTAAATTACATGTTACTTACATCTTGTCACTGTGTTTGAATTGCTTTGATCTGTAGTTCTACTGAGGTTCTACTTTGACCTTTGTGCTGCACTTCAGAGCTCTTTACTTTGTCTAACACTATAGCAAGTGAGTGTATTTTGAAATGTTGCCTTCAGTTTTTTGACAGACTTCACGTGTATAGTCTCAGGTGCTCCCAAAGTGCTTCTGTAAATGGCTGGTTCCCCTGATAGTAATTACACACATTTTGGATGCAACTGGCAAAGGAACAAAGCTGAGTGGGATGGAGTTCAAGACACCTGGCAGTGTTACCTTTCTCCAGTGCCAAGGGGACGTGTGACAGGTTCACCTGCCCCACTGCCAGCAGTGGGGGGAGCTGTGGCTGTTACAGGCTCTGCCTTTTGTCATTTCCACCTCTGGCACAGCGTCTGTGTCCTGGCTGGGAAAATCCCCCTGAAGAGTTTCTCAAGATATTGCAGGTTAAATAAAGGCACAAAAATCAATCCTTCTGGAAGGTTTGGGAAGTAAAATGGAACATAATGACCTTACAATCATTTTAGGGATTATTGTAATTTTTTCTCGTTGCATTTTGTTATATACTGCTTCATGCATAGAAAGAGCTATTTGTCTTCTGTTGTAATTTGCCTTCTTTCTGCTAGAGGGGGAAGAACAGAGAGATGATAAATTTAGGGGGATAATATGGAATGTCCTCTAGAAAATTTCATACTGGTTTCTGCCACACATGGTGCCTTAACACACAAAATAATTTAAAATAAAAGAAGAAAAAAAAGACAAGCAAGCCAATGAACCAAGAGTGAAGTACTGCTTAGGATATTTTTTTAATTAATGCCTCTTAATTTTTGATGGAAATTATTAAAGCAAGGGCCATTTGTTGTAAACAAATTTCCCACCCCCCACTCTAAGAATGTGGAATGTCTTCTGCTAAAACATATAGGGCTCCGTGAAATCAGCCTGTGGAGAAATTGAATGAAATGTTACATTTCTGTGTTGTCAGATGTCTGTCAGCTGCTAGTAAAAAGAATATTAAATAAATCCTTTAGGCTCTAACTGCCTGGCTTACCATAGGATAAATGTGTATCAAGTTCTGTGTTTTAAACTGGCAGCTTCTCCCAAATGGGGAAAAAATTGGTGGTAGCGATGTTAGTGAAGAGATCTATAATTGTCTAGAGACAAGAGTAAGTCTACTTCTATCTGTATAAATACATCAGCAATACGCAGGCATGTAGATAACCTAGATGCAGTATGGATGTAATCTACCTGTTTGTTGCTATATAAATATCTCTATATGTTTTAATGTGTGCATAGCATTTTCTTTCTGTCCATTAAAAGTCACTTTTATTTTTTGTATTTATGATGCTTTTTTTCTAATGCATTTGACTTCTACTTATTAAAATATTTGCTTATTTCTTTGCATGTTACTTGACAAGCTGCTCATAAATTATAGCAGATGTGGGGGTATTGTGCTCCTTTTTATTAATGGGTAGGACAGTAGGGAAATAAAAATCAGTTCTAGGGATTGAAGTAGGCAGTTCATCTACAAAGACTCATGTTTTTCTTATTGTCTACATTTGTAATGGAAAATATGGAAATCATTTCTCTGACTTCAGCTGAAGAATATATGAAGGGCAATAACATAAGAAATCTATGATAATCTTATGTCCACAACTCTCTAAACATGACATTTAATTTTTTCAGTCTGTGGCAAGGTTACATTTCTTGCTGTTTGCATTAGGTGCTCCATCATGTTGTCTTCCTTAAACCTTGCAAAAGATCTAATTTGGTGAAAAAGTAAAAAAAAAATAATTTTTTTTCTCTATTAGTTTTCCTAGTCTTTTAAAAGGTAGAAGAAGTGAGACTTGGGGGGTTGGTTGGTTTTATGGTGGATATTTTTTCATCTTTTTCAATGAGTTCTGATACAATCTACTTGTGCAGATATGTGTTTGTGTGCTATAAAGCAGAGCAGATCCAAGAAAATTCTTATTAGGAAAATTTACAAAATGTTCAGTGTGCTTGCTGGTAGGCTTTAGTAACAGATCACATTTGTCACTAAGCTTTACAGTACTTTCCTTGTGTAAATATATTTTCTTTAATGTATTCTGGCCTAGATGCTGTGTCTCAGATGAGAGAATTAATTAGATGGGGAATTCCAGGGCTGGATTATGTCAACGGCAAGTAAATCGACTTCTCTTCAGTTGATGTTAAGTTCTTTTTAAGATCAGTATAATTAGTCTCATTTTACAGGTGTAGGAACTGATTTGGAAAAGCGGAGTTACTGTCCTGGGTTTGTAGGAGCCTTGAGAGGCACACCTGGGGCCGTGTGAAGGATGCTCTGGAGCTGCAGCCTGGTGTCTGTGGGTGCCGGTTCAACATTGCCTCGCCATGGCCAGACAGCTCCAGAACTGCTGCAGGTCAGCTCTGTGTGAGGCACTGTCTGCTGCCCTCAACACGAGGCTGTTACTTGAACAGTGTGGGATCCCCACTGCAAATTCATGGCCCCTTTACAGTGCTTAGGTGTGCCTGAGATTTTTCTCTTTCCTCTCTTTCCACTTTCTCAAGACAAGTTTTGGTGTAGTCCTCGACAGCTGGTAACATTGAGGAAAAGAGTGAGGAGAGGGGTTTGAGGCAAGGGTTGTTTTGTGTCCCATTGAAATGCAAGTGGCTCTTAATGTGTCAGGATGTACAAGCAGGAGGAAAAGAATACAGAAATGTGTGAGCAGAGGTGAAGAACTGTCATTGCTCTCCACTACTGAATAGGCAGAGTAGGCTGATGTCATTGCCACCATAGGAACAAAAAAACCCCAGAGAGATGCTGGGCTTGATTACATCAGTTCATAAAATGGGCTTTGCTTTCCTCTTTGCACTACCAGCTTTGATGCAAACGCTGAGGTAATGCAAGAACTCTTAGTAAAAGTGCAAAACAACCATGTTGTAATTTTTTTAGCTTCAGAGAGGATTCATTGTTATTGAAGGAGTGGTGAGTGTGCCACTCATTTTAGTAAGTACCTTTCATAACAGTTGACATTCATCTGGAATGGCAGAGACACATTTTCATCCTTTGATGCCATTTCTAACAGAGTCTCTGGCTGAAATGGAAAATTTTGCTTCTTCGTCTTTTACACATACACAGGAACTTGAATAGAGAAGAATGGAAGTCCTGCATTATTTTAATGCATCGAAATATGCAAATATACTTCCTTTTTTGTTGTTGAACTTCCTGCTTATTCTGCCAATATATATGGAAATTTGAATGGGTCCTACTAAGAATGCTTATTGAAGCAGGGTTCCCAGTGGGGGACCTGGGCTCAATTAGAACACCTAGACTGGCCAATATTGAAACAGCTGCCTTTGCAACTTGTTTCAGGAACATGGGTAAATAAGGCTCTGCACCCTTACTGAGCTGTTTGCAAAATGAGAGCTTAAATGTGTTTTGATGCAGGTTAATGATACACAGACACAGAGATATTGTAATGAACTTATCTTGGGGTTTAGTAAACATGTAGTTGTGTTGCAGAACTCTACTGTCTTTGTTAAATGGCAGCTATCAGTGTAAAATTAGTTATCCTGTACATCACATCTGAATTTCATATTTTATACTGGCATGTTTTGAGAAATGTTTAGAATGGGGTTTTCACAGGGACTGAGAAGACGTGTACTGGGGAATGCCCTTAATAAAAGGGAATCATTAAGGGTGTTGTGAAAACAATACTCATTTAGCACATCAGAAATAACAGTAACTATTTTATTTAGCATAATAAAAAATGTGGAGTAGGAGGAGATAATTTTGGAGCAAAACAGCATTGTGGAGAATTGAGTGCATCCTGGGTCATTTGCCAATGAAACTCTATAACCATATAAACATAAAACATCAGCTTGAAACATTTAATCTAAAATCTTGGGCATTTCTCCTTTAAAGCTCTGTCTTGCCTACTTTTGAAAAAATAGAGTTAAGCAGTTTAAAATTTTGTTTCTTATGGTATAAAATGATGTGAGGACTTTCTGTTAATATAATACTAAAATCATTAGACAATTCTGTTGTTTACAAGAGAAAACAATTTTGTGATGTATTTCCCTCTCATATTAGGAAAAGACCCACATCTGCCCATAAAATTTACAGTTTTCCAAAGGATACAGGAAAATTATATTTTAAAAAAAAAGGAAGGGTGAGAAGCAAGCATTCAAATTTCCATGGAAGCTCTGTGTTTATGTAAAGTACAGCAGCTGCACTGCAAATTCCCCTCTCTGGATGACCTCAGTTCTGAACAAGACAGACTGTTCTGGGTGCAGGTGTGATTACTGAATTATTTGTTCTGTTTTAGTGTCAGTCAGTTACAGAGAAGTATTATGGGTAAAATTTGTATCCACTGAATAAAGTGAATTGGTAGATTTGGTATTCCACAGTTCACTATGTGCCTTCCTGCTATTGCAGAAATAGTTTATTTTATTCTCTTGAATTGCATTAGTTAAATAGGACAGACAAGAGGAAGGGACTCCAGCAACAACCTCTGAATACATCAGGCAAGCAGAAAGGCAGGACTGCGCTGAAGATTGTCTTTTATGTCCAGCACTATTTTGACAGCTGAATTAGGAAATTTTTAAGAGGTTTGTATATGTTGTTGTAATTGAGAATTTAATTTTTTTTCCTCCATGCTTCTTGAGAAATAGAGCTGTGAAAAATGCTCACCCCTAACACAGGCATCCAGTCAGCCTTGGTTTGAATGGGATTGTTCTTGCCAGTTTTCCAACCTACCTTGGATCACATTGGTCTTTGCCAGGTGTCTGTACTTATTTATGTTCTGTGTGCGTTTTGTCTCTTACTGGTTTATGCAGTTTTGTTTTCTTTCATCAGTGTTTGGTGTAGACTACCAGAGAGCAGGACTGATGAGGCTGCTCTTCTCACACTTGTCTCTAACCAGACAGGTGCAGCCAGCCTGGGGAACCTGGGTTCCTGAACATCTCACGTGCAGCATGTCAGCTTTTCAGGGTCTTGGAAGAGTCAGCACACATCCAGAACCCACAAAAGTGAGTCCTTGTAGAAAGATGAGTAGTTTCCTCCAAATAATTACCAAGCCTCTGTTTCGACAGCCATGTAAGAGAACTATTCACTGTAAGATGTGTGACTTCAGCAGCCAAGGCAAACTTGCACTTGTAGGAGGTTCTCCCTTTTATTGCTCAAAGGACAATAAAAGGACAGGGCACTTCAGGTGAGTGGTAGTCTTGTGAGGGTTCAGGAGTGATGGCAATAGCATCTTTATGCATCCACTATTCTGATTCCTCTCTCTTCAAACATGGTCCTGACAGGCCTGACTTCATGTGAGGCACAGAGCATTAGTACAGAAATGTGTGAGAATTTGGAAACTTTTTTTTTTTTTAATGAAAGGGGATTAAGATTCCTATCTTAAAACAAGGTACTTATAAAAGACAAGGTACTCATAAACACTTGTGTTGTGTTTAATAAGCTTGTATTATGCTGTGTGCTGTAAGTAAAAGATAGATGGAAAATTGAAGGACGTTTGCTGAGACCGATGGTAAATACTGATCTTGTTTTTGATCCAGTGCAGTTTCTCTAAATGATCTGATTCTAATTGAAGACATATAGGGAAACAGATCAGATATCTCTGAGGATTAACAAGGGTTTTAGGTGAGTAGTGAATGATAAACAGGTCAAAGGAATGTGAAATCAGTGCAGTCACACTATAGCATGGTTCTCCTGAGCTTGACAATTGCCTATTTTTCTTTTAAACCATCTGAAGCAGGTAGATCTTCCTCATGAAATTGGTAATGCATTCATGGTAAGACTTAGAAATGCATCAACATTTCTAATGGTGGGAAGTAGTGGAAGAGGGGTTTGGCAGGGTCAAGGACAGCTTGAGCACCACCCACTGCTGTTGGTGTTGGGAGTAGTGAGACACTGGTGGTAAACAGCTGGGATTTCTCTGAGTCATTCATTCTCCATTCCCACCTCATCACTCTGTCTACCTGCGTGGGTGGCCAGGTGCGTTTCTAGGCAAGGAAGTCATTAAAATTGATGTCACATTTCACAGTCATGTTGGGGGGAGAGGGGACATGATTGCATCTTTTTCTTACCTGTTTTGGAGCCTTTGTGCACTCACCTGTGTGTTGCATGTGACCATCAGTAAAAAGGGCAGGGGACCAACACAGAGATTGCCAATTATTGTCCCTCGCGAGGACACCACAGCTTGTATCTTTAGTCTCACCTGTCTGTGACCTGCCAGGCACTAGGCTGCACATCCCTATTAAGGTGCAGGAACAGAATTGTGAGTATCTTTGTATTGTACTCATCTGCCCATCTGCTTTCTGGGACTGGATGGTGGTTTTAGGTTGATAGCAGTTGATCTGATCAAGGGTATGAAGGTGTGGATGATACAATTAGGGACACATTAACTTGAGCAGGTAGCATGGCTTGTGCTTGAATCAATTCTGCCTCCTGCTGAGAAAAACTGGTGCAATAATAAAGTGTCAAGGCTGGGTGTCTTGGAGCTTGATGAAGGTCCTGAGTCAGAGTTTATGGTGTGCTCACTGTCCTGCACTAACAACTTGTGTCTGTTAACACCAGGGTTGGACATTTTGCTTCAGAAAAGGCACCTCCATGTAGAAACTTAGGGCAAGATTGCTATCTCAGCATGAGGCTGCAGTAACCTGGAATAGTATTTTGTGTATGTGTTCTTCTGTTAGATGGTGTAAGGTAGAGCTCAGAGTCATTCTGCTTCTTTTAACAATAAAATCTGACACACCTGAGACCAGCTGGAAAAATATATTGAAACCCCCCAGTAAGTGAGGTAGCACCATGTAGCATTCAAACAAGTTACATACGACTTGAGGTAAATAGGACTTGTTTCTTTATGATCTTTGAACTTATTTGCATGTTTCTCATTTGTTCTTTCAGGTAAGACAGTGAAGTCTTTAACTGCTCCAGAAGAAGAGGGTCTGGAAAGAAAATGTCTCTGGCAAAAAAAGTATCAGGTAACACTGATAGTGGGGAAGATTATTAATTTTAAAAAATATTTATCTGAACCAGTCTTTATGAACTGAGTTACATCTGAATTTGAAGTTACAGGTTCAGAGGAAGGAAATCTTGAGCTCTTGGTTACTGAAACCAGAAAAGTGCCTGTTTTTATGTAATGTGATACTGCTTTTGATATGCAAATGCTGCACTATACTCTGCAACCTCAGCCTTCTAGAGAGCAAAAGGAAGGGCAGAGAAAAATGTGTGTGGTGCAGGAATTCAAACCATACGGAGACAGGGTTCCTACTCTCTTTCACAATGCAGTCCTAAATTCCAGCAAAGCACAAAGACATCCAATCAGCTTGGACTCTGAGGGCAAGGCTTGCCCTGTGTTGTAAAGGGCATTTGATAATTCCTGCGTGCCATGAGTATAAAAGGTAACTGAGATGACTGAATGTTCAAGTAGCTGGAGCAAGCAGTAATAGAACTGAGTGGGCTGTAGCCGAGTGACAGCTCATCATATAATCATCATGTTTTCCACTTAGAGCATCTCTGAAAAACAAGAAAGATGGTTTAATTCTTTTTGCTTTTCCTTTAAAAAGAGATTTTGAATAATTGTTTTTTGGAAAACCTTCATTGACTTCTGGGCTATAGGTACCTATTTTGAGTGATAGAGTTATTGCCTGTGGTTCAAAATATATTCTCACACACAGACACCCTCATTAGATCATAGGAGAATTTCCCTTAGTCATTTTTCTTTTCCCTTAGTTGGCTTCTCTTGCACAGAGGTCAGGCTGGCTCTGCTGGCATTTCATGGTGTAGAAGCAGTCACTGAGGAAAGCACAGATTTGTGCATGTTTTGGTGTCTGTGATGCACCATTCTTCCTCCTGCCCACGTCTCACCCCTGAGGAGCTGCCAGAAGAATCCTAGATGGGCACAGATGGACCACCTGTGTGGCTTTTTGAGGGCAGCCCCCTGCCCTCCTCGTGGCTCAGCTGTACCATGGTGGGGAGCCAGGCCATCGTCCCCCCTTCTTCTCCCTCAATCCTCAATGGAAGCTGATTGAGGAGAAACAATGGTTCTGTGGTTCTACAAAGCAGAAGCAGGTTCCCAGTTTTTATAGGAAGCTCTCACTAACCTCTAAGTCAGTCTTTTTTTTAGCATTATCAGGAGAATGGCAACTGGAAAATGGCTTTATTAGGCAAAATAGGATTTAAAGGAAGATGGGTCTCACAAGATGAAGCTAAAATCAATAGGAGATTGCACTTTATGCTGTGAGCCTTTAAGACTCCATATGTACTGTGTGGTCTAGTTTTGGATTGGAGGCTTGTCAGGTTTTGTATCCAGAGGTGGCTTTGCAGTTAATAAATTATGATTTTTTAAAAAGTGAAATTGCATTTATTATTGGTAAAGGTGGAGCTGTCCCCATGAAGTTGATGAAGAGGTGTAAAAATGTCTTGAAGGGTGAAGCTATGGCTGTGTTTTCCTGTGAAGTCATCAAACTGGGTGATTGGTGCAGAGTGTGCAGAGTAACTTCAATTGTTTGTTTTTGTATTCTTTCAGAAGGGGTAGCTCTGTTGGCAGCAGTGCACTCCACTGATTTGCTAAAGTTTGTGCAGCTCTCTATAAATAGTTTTCTTACTTAGCCCACCACTGAAGTGTCTATATGCCTGTAACTTGCTTTGCTGTTGGCTTTCCGTTACTGTTGGTGGGATTGTATAAGATACAGCAATAGCTTTATCTCAGAAATTCAGGGCAGATAAGTTAACTAGAAATCATCAGAAATTAAGAATATACATGCCAAAAGTCATTCATCATCTGCCACCTAGGAATGAATGAATGAAGGACATACATTCTCATTTAATTGAGAATTCTGAGCTTTCAGTGGCTAGGGGGATAAAAGAGCTACTTATTTAATAGTGTTTTTAAAAGATGAGTATGTTCAATAAAGTGTATGTGTTCACATTATTGGGGAAGCAAAACCAAGCTTTATGGTGTTGTATTTATTTCTCAGTCAGTTTACAGACTGCTCAGGCAATCAGCAGAGCAGGTGTCACCAGGTGGCCCAAAGCCAGTGGTGCAGAGAAGGAAGGAATCCACCTGTTCAGGCCTTCTGGGATTTAGCATCACCTTTGAGTCAGTGCAGACTGCTTTTGCTGGGGAAGTGCTATGAGACAGGTGGAGACTGGGGATAACATCATTGTTGGTTCAATTCAGATTGTACCTGTCTTATTTCAGAAGATGAATGTAGATAATTGATCAGCTTGAGAGCTGAGATTTGGTATCTTTCTAGCACAGGCCTGGAAAAGTGCCTTTGCTTTTTTGTGATAAAGAACTATGTGTAAGGTCTTAATTAAAAAGAATTTTCCCTTGTGAAAAGGTGTCTCTAGCTTTTGACCAGTCAAACATTTGCTGTGTTTTCTGTGACTTCATCCTGTTACTACAGATGCTGACGCATAATCAGACATCTGCCTCAAAGTCACACATGCTCTGGGAGCTAAAGGGACTGTACAGAGAGCTTCCCAATTTCTTGGTGATACTGCTTCTGTCACCAAAACTTTCATGAGTCATCAGATATTGTCACATTTTGGTAATGCTATAAACAAGACCCAGGTTGAATTTTCAAAGTATTAATAACCTTTATAGGAACTTACTGTAAATGTGTCTTGTTCTTTCCAGAAAAAATTTCTTGTGATTGTTTCAGTTTGCCTGTAGTGCCATTTGTTTGCCTTTCATTATGGATGAATCATCAAATAGCTGAATGTAGAATCGAATTTGACTGAGGTCAAATTCTTGTAAGAAGCTGTGGCTTTTGCCCTAGCCTCTTCACTGAAAGACACGTTTTGCATCTCCATGCCCATTATTTGTGCTGTCATAGGAATTAAACCCAATTAGGATGACACCAATTTTCTGTTTCTCATTTTCCTAACCTCTGTTTTATTACCCAGTGGATGCATGCAAACATCCAGGGATGGTGTTAACAGGAGGCAGAGAACCACAAGGGACTTTTCTCTGCAGCCCCTTATGTATTAATTTTTTTCCTTCAGGTTTTTGCTATCTAAAGAGATATTTGTTCTGGCTATCTTTTAGTTTCTGCAATTGGAACAGCTGTTTTCATTGGCCTTCAGAGAGAGCAAGGGGCACTTTGATGGCCAGTGACACTCTGGGAAGTCCTTCCATGTGTGCTGTTTCTCACTGAGTGTTGTGAGTGTGCAGCAGCTGAGCAGGATGAGAGGGCACCAGGACAGCACAGCAGCATTACTGATGCACCACTTGCTCTCAATGATTTGTGGGTGTGGCTGTAATGTGTGTGTGAAGGAAATGCTGCTGTTGCAAAAGAATCAGATGAACTCGCAGATCTTGAGCATAATTTTTCATTTATAATTGTGTGTACTTGTACAATCTGCACATAACAATAAAAACACTACAGTGAAGCTGAGGTGAAGTTTGGGTAATGTTTCAGTCTAGAAGTTTGAAATAAAGACTTTGGAAAGAGTGAAAAAAGTATCTGGATAATCTCTTTAAAATGTCTAAATTTGGCATATTGGATTGTTTCCTATAATGCTGAGACTTAAAGATGTGTTATCTTTAGTAAAAAACGTCAGTAAAATTTTGCATGTGAAATTCAGTAGAAATTTGTTAAAATGTACATGTAAGTTCCCAACAGCATGGAGTTGTATCTTCATTTTCTAAATCTTCAATATGTTGGTTTTGTGACCACTACACTACTTGGAAATACTCTGTGTATGACTATGGAGACTATTTAGTTCTTTCTGGTCAGGTTAACAGGGCTGTTCTCCCTTTTCAGTACAGTTCCACAGAATAGTGAATTTAATACTCTAGGTGGCTGACATGAGTTCACCAGGTGAGCTCAGCTTAGCTTGTGGAGCAGGTAGTGTCTGAGGGCTTTAAAAATGTCCAGCAAAGGTGTGTTATGTTGAAATAAATTTGTGCAACAGTATATACTTGGAAAAAACACAGCTAAGAGAGTGGAAAAGGAAAATAGAAAGGAGTGGATTGGATTTTCTTTTTAATAAAGGAGAAAGTGTAACTAGGAGGGATATAACTTGAAAGAATTGTGTGAATTCACAATTCATATTCTTAGTATTAAAAAATTACAAGAATGAAAGCCCAAAAAACTTGAGATTATGTTTTAAGGCTTTGATGAATGATGCATAAACTAATAGAGAAGCAATATTTAATCAGTCAAAGAAAAATTGTTATTTGGTCGCAGTATTGCTAAACAGGCTGTAAAAGAAGAATATGTGCAGGTCATTTTTGCTCTCTTAGCAAGTTAAGCAGATCAAAGCTATATAAACTAAAACATATCCAGTCAGGATGCAGAACACTTGAGATAAAGCTCATTAAACCACCTAGGGTCTATGCTTCATGGTTAATTTAATTAATATTGAGGATTCTTTTAGATCAGTATGCAGTGTTTGTTGGTTTAGGGGTTACTGTTGTTTTTTTTTAATCATATTACTTCTTTTGGAACAAAATTAGTAGTTTTCAATCTGCAGGTAAATTTTGATATGTAGAAATGGACTAAATATACTGGATCTACTGGAGTATTTTGCTCAGTTCTGCCATGGGCAGAACTGGTCAAACTGGTAGAAAACCAGCCCTCTAAACTGATTTTGAGGTGTGTTTCCTCTGTGTATCTAAGCCAAACAGGAAGGGGGCTGGATTCCTAAGAAGCTGTCATCTGATGTAGATAGCACAGAATTATTTTTTTTCCACCATAATGCTGCAGAAAAGTATTCCAGGGTCAGAGTGTGTAGTGGGTATTACAAATGGATTCAGAACAGTAACAGTAGTGTCACTTCTGGAATAAAACAGTAAAACTTGTTCTGCTTTTCTCACCATCCTCACAGGCACATGATACTGCAGAGATTCAAAATCAGAAGTAAATCAGCTGGACAGTTGCCTCCTGCCTTCCCAAATAGGCAAACATATTAGAAACAGAAGAAGGGGCCTACCTACCTCATTCCTGTGAGTAGCTATAAACATCCCCTCCACCTCTCAAATCAGCATCTGCCAGGTAGCTGTTTTGGAAAGCTAAGCATAAGGATGTGGTGAAGAAAACAAAACATTTAATTTGTTTTCTTGTTGACAACAATTAAATGTAGCCAACCAAAGAAACCAAATAAAATTATTAACAGGCTACCAGCATGCCTATTGCCTGTGGCTACACAGAGCTGATGGAAGATGCATTGCTACTCATTAAATGAACCTTTATCTGTGCTTCCTAAAGCTTGCATACTGCATAAGTTCCTAAAACCATCCATATCATTGCCATGTTGAACTGATGCTGCAGTTGATGTGTCACTGCAGAAGCTATTTGAGGCTTAGTTCTTTGCTTCTGTATTTCTTAGCAGTTCATTCTGTAATCATGTGGTGTAACCCATTGTGAGGCTTGAACAGAAGATGCCCAGAGTGACCCCTTGGTCAGGGCAGTGAGCAGAACAATGTTTGCTGAATAGCTGCTGTGTAGCTGAAACTCGTGCTCTGATCTGCCTTTTCCTTGCTGGCTTCTCTGTTCTTTCTCCAGGGTGAAGGTGGGTTTGCTGGTGTGGATACTGCCTCGTTTGCTTCACCAAGATGAGTTAGGGCATGCAGGAGAGAAGAGAGACTTTTGCAAGCAGAACCTATCATGGTGAGTCAGATTTTGTCCCTGCTTTTGCTGTAAGAGCTTCTCAGTGGTGCTACATTGCTTAAACCAAACTGTTCACACAGAATTCTCTCCTCCCTGGAAGTATGTTACATATAACACATGCTTGGCAGCAGTGCTGGATTAAGAGGTTCTTCCCTACTGCTTTTGTCTCCCCTGCCCCATGAGGTCCACAAAAGTGCTTGGGGGGACCTTCAGCAAACTAAAGCAGCAAATTGAATGGAGCTGAAAATAATTACTCTCTACCATGTATGCATGAAAAGTATGAGAAGCTGTGGTCTGTGGCTTTTATTTGGAACCACAGCATCTGTCTTGAACATTATCCTAAAATTATGTAAATGTGAACTTTATTTTTAATTTTGAGTTGTTAAATATCCTCTAAAATACCTGAAAGAGATTAATTCTGCATGACTATAGATGAAGTTTCAGTCATTGTTCACTGTGATTGTGAAGGAGTCCCAGGAGTGCAGTCCTAGTCCATAGCACTGCAGCATGGACATTCTATCTGCCCGGTATCTTCATGTAATGGATTTGTTTCTAATTTTGAAGCTTAACCTTAGGTTTGAAATTCACTGCAAACAACTTGCTGAACAGCAATAGGGAGTAATGAAACATAGTTTGTTATAGAAGCATTGCCCTTCTCCCTTCTCCTCATGGTGATAATTCTGTCTCATGTCTTGCCTTCTTTATTGCCTTCAATTCTCCAGGTTTTCCCAGCCTTCCACTTCTGTATTATCTCAGTTTTCACATCATCTCAATACCTTGTATGGATGTGTCAGGTCAAGCTTCGGGGCAGAGGGTTCCCACATACTGCACTCAAACAGGCCTAAGCACTTGTGTGTCTACAAATGTGACAGTTTTGAATTGATTCAGGATCCATTTAAACAAAAACAAATGCAATATTTTCTGCAAAATGTTTACTTTCAAGAAAACCTCCATACCAAATGTGTGTAAACAGACTGGATTGTGTGTGGATAAGCAAAAAAGCAAAGTTAGAGTTCACAAATCTTTCTTTCCTACTTTCAAGTGTTAATTTCTCCAGTTCCTGTGTTGTTTTGGGGGTGTTTTTTTGTTGTTTTTTTGTGGGTTTGTTTTTTGGTTTGGTTTTTGGGGGGTTTTTTTGGTTGTTATTTTTTTGTCTCTGACTGCCAGAGGTCTCTGCTTGAACACAGTTTCCATGTCTGTCTCTGCTTGAACACAGATTCTTTGTCTCTTCCTTTCAGAAGTGGGACTTGATGTTCCAAACTGTCTTAAGGCTCTTGAACTATTGCTGAGCTCATCAGTTCTCTCTATAGCTGATGCACAATTTTTTTCTAAGCTCCACCCTCCCCTGTGCATGCTGGATTTTATTTAAGCTTTTGAGGATTAAGTATGGTATTAGTAAAACCTTTGGGACTCTTGCTGAGAATTGTGTAAGTATCCATTTTGATCATGGAGAAGCAGCAGTATCCGTGTGTTGAATATAGAATTTTTCCTTTGGAGCCATTGTCACTTCAGAAGTCCTTGTGAGTTTGGACACTGCACTCAGCATCTGTGAGTCCCTGTCTTTCTGCTTGGGTGTCACACTACTTTGATTTGTCCTTGCCAGATCACCAGCACTGAGCAGATTGCATTGCTCTGTTCTGCTGGACAAAGTCAATCCATGTTAATGGCTTCTTTAATCTTTTAAAAAAGTGATTATTTTATTTGGGGCAGTGGCTCCAGCCAATTCCATTCTCTTGCTAGGGATAGTAGTCAAATAGAGATAAGCAGTGCCTGCATAAGACAAGTCAGACTCGAATCTTGCCTCGTTTTGTGCCTAATTTAACTGAAAAAAAGATTCTCAACTTGGTCCTCAGAAGTTGTGACATTGCATGGCTAATGTGGTTTACCTTCTCCAACCATGATTTCAGGTAATACTGGTTAGCCCTCTCTATACTATTAACTCTTATGTATCTAATCTAAACCAGATTTATCCAATGTATCTGGTTTGTGCATCTGAATTGTCTAATTCTACTGTATACTTCTGTTAGATTTTGAGTTTTAAGGTCCAGAAGAGGGGAAAACTAGAGTAGACCAAGGAATCTGCAGACTTGAGGAAATTTAATTATCTATTATTCCACCTTGCATAAGTTCTTTTTAATGGTATAAGTCTCTTTTAAGCTACTAATTGTTTTTGTAAAAATAGATCCTCCTTGGATATTTCTTTTACCAACTTCACAGAACTTACTTCTCTGTGTGTCCCCTGATGCCCTGGTTTAGATGGCTAAATCTTCATGTCACAGGTGCTGTTTGTTGCTGTCTTGAGCTGTGGGAGCCCTGCAGGTCCTACTGAGCTCAGTGTCTACTAGAACAAGATGCTGTTCTGGCTTGTAAATAAACCCAAGTATCTCACCCTTCCTCTACAGCCTCCTGGGTGCTTCTCCTTTGCAAAGGAATTTCCAGGTTCTACTTTGTTTTACACATCTGTATCAGGCAGCTGCTTTTTCCAGCAGAGCTGGGGACAGCATCACCCAAAGCACAAGCAACTCCTGCCTACGAGTTGTTAGCAAACTGCCTTCTTTGGGATGTAGGCCATGTCCCAGAAGTTTCCTGTAGTGAGGAGGTGGTTATCACTTTTAATTTTCTGATGCAGTTACTATAACTTGTAGTCAGAGTGATAAGACACAAATGTTATTCCAGTTTATTTAAGTTCCATCTTGGTGGTTGCTGTGGTAGTATTTTTACAGAAGTTGGCTTATTATAGAGCAGTGGCATTTGGTTTTGCAAGTAACTGGGACACATTACCTGCCACTACAGGCAGTTTACTCTTGAATTCATCATTTGGCAGTTACTGTTCATTTTAGGCTGATTTAAGATGAGGTACCATTTGATTATAATCTGAATTTCAATATTTAATTTGTCCTAGGAATCCTCATTAAGATACAATTAATAAAGACTAACTGCTGTACTAGGGTACTTGGGCAGCTCTGCCTGACGTGGGTGGAAGTATAACTGTGTTGTAATTACAGACAATGCTCTGTCATTTTCTGATTTAATTTCTAGTTGGATTGGTTATTTTAATAACTGTCTATTATCAGTTATATTACATAATAGCAACAATATTGTTATGGCATGAGGTACATACTGTGATTGAGTGCAAACATCGAGATGTAGAAAACATAAACATTCCAGTTAGTGCTCTCCTACATGCCTGTACAGCTTTCATCACTTATTTTGTCCATGTGAACTAATTTATTCAGTTCTCATGAAATCAAAATACTTTTGCTATATTTTAAAAGTAAAATATTTCTAAGTCCTATTCCACAGTGAGAAATTAGATTAAATTCTCTTTTGCACAAACTGTTTAAATCCTGTTTTTTACCACTGAATCTATGTCTCTAAAGCACAAACTTCACAAAGCCTTTCAGGCCAGTGTATTTCTTCTCTTAGCCAGTACTGTCCAAGGTAGGTTCTCATGGAATTTCAGGAAATTTTTGTTTGTCTCTAAGATTGCTTTTTCATAGTAAACCTGTTTTTCCAAGGTAGGTAGTTCTAGACCTCAGTGAAAAGAATTAAATGTATCCTTTAAGAAAATGTTCTCACTGGACAATCTAACCATTTAATTGAAAAATATGGACTGGTTCAGTTCAGAGCAAGAACCTGTCAGTCTACAGAAATAAATCTTAATCTAAGAATCTTAATCCATGAAAATTACCAATACAGAGCAGTAGAAGGATACAGTTTAAGTATTTGATGCAGTATACATTGATAGTATTTATACACTTCTTTTATAGTTATTTAGCATGAAATCCATGGGAATTTCATTGGTTTTGCTGTTAAGAATACCATGTGCATATTAGCATGGTGTCTGCAGACAAAAATAGAGACAGTGGCTGCATGATGAAAGCATGATCTTTGTCTCTCTTGAGATATTGCTATTTAGGTAAGATGATTAGAAACTCTTTAATTTCTAATGAAATTTAAACCTTTAAAATAAGAATGGTTCAAAATAAATACATCCATCTGTTCTAGATGCTGCATGGGCTCTGTAGTAGAGTTCTAGCATTGCACAACTAAATTATGGCCCAGCCTAAGTTCATTCAGAGTCAGATTTATCATTAAATTCATGTGGTTTTGAATTACCTCTCCTGCAAAGCCAGAAAGGATTTCAGTAAATTGGACAAAAGCTATCCATCCCTGATCTCTCAGTGTTTTTAGTGTATATAAGGGCAGAGAGCACATGGCTGGAGAAGCTGGCACTGTATTGCTAAAAGAAGAAAGAGCCAGTTCATAGAGAAGACAGGGAATACCTTGTTTCCAAGTAAGTAATCTCCTTCTCCTCTCACTTTTTTTTTTGAGCTACCTCTGTATATTTAAAGCATGAAAAACTGACATCATTTGTTTCACAAGGATGTTTAAAATCTTTGGAAACTTTACTCAGAGAGAATAAAGTTTTGAATAACTAAAATAAATTACAGTGTAAATTAGACTAGCAAGATTCTAAAAGCATCTCTTCATGGAGCACTCAATTCTTTACAGAGGACTAGAAGAGCCTTAATACTCTTATAAGCCGAAATGACATTTTGCAAATAGTGAATTTCAAGGCTGAAAAGGGTCAAACAAACACTGTGGTGAAGCTCCAGATACTTATTTCCTGGTCACATTTTGCTAAATTTGAAACTGAGTCTACATCCTTTGCAAAATGTGTACTGCGTGTAATTATATTCCAAATATTGTTTCACTGGAGGCTATGAGATTTGACTGTTTAATTTGTGTTATTTATTACTGCTGTGTTACAGAACTGAATTGTGTACTGCTGGTATAATAAACTACCAAATGCCTTATCAAATGGGCAGGGATTAAAAGGATGTCTTATTAAAATGTCTTGTTTGAAAAGTTATGTTAGTAATTAGATAAATTTTTATGGTGAGGTATTTTTTTTTCCTGAGGGAATGATCTTTCCCTCTATGCAGAAATTAAGAGAGATTTACACTCTTTTCAGCAATTGTTAACAGAGATTTTACTGAGTACAAAAAATAAATTTAGTATTTTTTCATTGATTTTTGAAAGCATCTGGTGGATTGCTCAATACTGTGATGAGACAATTAGATTCAATTTTCATTCTTGTGACAATTAAAGCATCACTGAGAGGAGGTGCCCCCCAAGAGGAAGCCAATTGTCTCTTTTGGGAAAGTTTGGCTGGTGAAGGCAAAAAAATGCCTGAAATTAGCACAGTACTTCTTTTTTGCTCTGCTTGATAGAAGTGCATGCACATGTCTGGGCTAACTCTGGGATGTGCTGGTGGCTGCACAAGTTTAGAGTGTTAAAGGACAGAAATCCAAAGAAAATGATGCTTTCTTCTCTCTGCTGCTTGCAGAACAATTTCCTGCAAGCTGATAGGATTTCCCAAATAAATTTTCTACACATAGAGCTGGTTTATTCATTCTGTGAATTCATAGATATTGAGTGTGCCTTGAAGCATGCTGATCCTTGTGTGTTCACCAAAAGTAGATAGATGGGTCCAGATAAAATTGAAGAGATTCGTACCTTCAGCACTGAGATCTGCTTTCTATTTCTGAAAAATATTGGAGCTATTTATAAATTTGGAAGATCACAGGACTGTGTGTGGCTTATCATGCTTATGCTTGTTAGTTAAGCTTCTGATGTACTATTGTAATTAACTTTATTCCTAGCTTTCACAATCACAAGGCTGTTTTTCTATTTTTAAGGCCTTCTGCAAGAATACTGGATATCTTCACTGAAGAGCTGTGGCACATTGCAAATGATGTATAAAGCTTTAGTGTTTCTTTATTTCTCTTCAGGGTATATGGTATATACACTGTGCTGTTTGATATCATAGCCAGCTCAGTAATGCCCAGGAGAAAGTTTCCAAGGCCTGGAAGGGAGAGCAAAAGTACTATGAAAGCTAAACTCATCTTTATGCCTCTACTTGCAATGACCTGGGAGCTGAAAAAGTTTTCAGTGTTTTTTTCAGGCTGTTAAAAATACAGATGCAGGAGAAGGAAAAAGGCTGCAGTTTCTCCCTGCTCTTCCTTAGCACATTAACACTCCTTAGAGCAATACATGCTGTCCATTTTTCCTGCTCGGCCATGGCATGGTGAGTCTATTGACCTGTCTACAATCTTTCCATTGCTAATATTCCTTCACTCCTGCTGTTCCATGTTAGCAAGGCAAAGTGATATAGTTCCAGCAGTTCTGGTATTTTCTCAGCCAGGTTTCTCCACTAAGAAACCTGATACATCACAGATTCAGTCCTTACCTTTCTGTTTCCACATGGAAAAAAAAGGCCCTTGCTGGAGCCTTTGGTCCCATTGATCAGTGCCTCCATCTCAGTGTTTAACAGATGGATTAGTTCATTGAAGGAACTAATGTGAGCAAATCTGTCCCTTAGTAAATTCTTGTAGTGGTTTGTAGAATGCCTGATAGGACCAGAAGATTTCCAAGGTCAGCTTTCAGCGGTGACACTGGCTGGAGTGACATTCTATTAAGTGTCTGACTTTCCAGAGGTAAAGTATTATGGGAACGTTTAATGCTTATCTCAAAGTAGCAATTGCAATTATAATATAAATTCTCTGAATGTATTTCTGTTGGAGAGATTAAACTCCATCATTTGAATTACAGAGAAGGTATAGAGCCAGATTTTGAACCTCCTGCTGGAGATGGTTTGTATAACTTTGGGCCATTTGGCTGTGGCTTTACTTCAGGAGAGTGACAGTCTAATTTAATCAAGCAGATGTGGATTTGTACATGTGGAGTAGATATTCAGTCACATAAGCTGTGTAAAAATCCACAGGGCAGATTCAGAACTGTTTGAAGTTGCCCAAGAAGTTCTTTGCAACTAAATTTCTTTTGGATGAAATCTATTTATGGAAGTAATATTTTTTTCTTCCTTTTATTTAACGTTTCCAATCTATAGAGATCATAATCACAGAAAATCTTTTTTTATACATAAGAAAATAGTAGTTTCTGTGTAGTTTCCAAGTTGCATATATTACAATGCACATAAGCAGATCAATTTCTTTATTAATTAAAACACAAATACTAGTGGCATGAGTTTCATTCTGATCAAAGTTTAAATATTTGACTGTTTGATGGTGACCTTCTTTTCTTGACATACCACTTTTACATTGAAGCTAGTGCTTGAAAAATCAAATTATTATCAACTGGGTAAAGTTCAGCGTGTACCATTTTACATTTCAAGTATCATGAACTCCCCACAGATAGTTTGCTTTTCAGTGTGTACTGACTGCAGCTCCAAGAAGTGAGCTCATTCTGTCTGTCATGAAATGGAGAACACTGCTGGGTAATTGACTGGTTCAGCAAATGGAAAAGCAAGAGGTTTTTCCCAAACATTTGTACATAAGAGAAAAGCTGACTCAAGTGAGTCAATATTGCGTGTCTGCTGATTTTGGCTGGGCTAGGGTTAATTTTTTTGACACTGTCTGGTATGGGGCTGTGTTTTGGATTCGTGCTGAACACAAGGTTGATGATATAGAGATGTTTTAGTCATTGCTGAGTGGGGCTCGCACTGAGCCAAGGCCTTTCCTGCTTTTCCTTCTTCTAGCCTGGGGAGGGATCTGGGGTGCACAGGAGGTGGTGAGGAGACACCACTGACCACAGAGATGTTCCAGACCCTGTGGTATCATGCCCAGTGTATAAACCAGGGGAAGAAGGAGGAAGGGGGGGCATTTGGAATGACTGTGTCTCTCCCCAGCCACCATTCTGTGTGTTTGGGTCCTGCCCTCCTGGGGATGGCTGAACCATGGGAAGCACTGAATTGATTCCTTGTTTTGCTTTGCTCTCCCTGATAAACCATCATCTCAACCCAGGAGTCTTCCAGCTTTTAGCTTTACCAGCTCTCATGCTGGTGCTGCTGGAGGGGGGGTGGCTGAGGAGCTGAGTGGGGCTGGGCTGCTGGCTGGGGTTAAAATACCACAGCAGCACACACTGCCTGTCTGGCAGACTGACTGCTTTACTGCAAAGTGACTGACGTAAAAAATAAAGCCATCATTTTTTAAAATAGCTTTCTGCAGAGCTAAGCAGGGGAAATGGGAGTTCTGCTTCTTGCACTGTGGTTGGTCACTCCTTAAGTCACTAATTTGAAAAGCTCATATAGCTGGGTTTTTTTCAGGTGATAGAAGAAATGGTTTCAAGCCAACTCTTTTGTTGTTTTTTCTTTTCTTGGTTGGGGTTTTTGTTTTGGGGGGCTTGAGGGTTTGGTTTTGTTTTTGGGGATTTTGTTTCGCTTGTTTGTTTTTGGTGGGGTTTGTTGGGTTTTTTAAAAATTCTTTTTGTGTGCTTTATAGTTTTGTCTCTCTGTTGAGCATCTGTCCTCCAAACACTACTGATCTGTTGTTGTGGGACCAAATCCCTGCATCAAATCATAATTTTCTCTCTTTCCCTCCCTCCCACACAGCCATTTCTGTTTCATGTAAAACCTAAATGAACTTAAAGATCTTCATTGAAATCATTCCTGTTCCACATCCACAGCTTCTTATTCTGAACCAACAGTAACAGAATTCTCTCTCCTCCTTGCATTTCTGGATAATAAGCAGCCCTGCTAGTCAGGCAGAGCCATTTTCTGCCATGAGTTTTTGAATAATTTCTAATAAACTGACAGTGGGTATTGTCCAAAGTGCTGAAACATTTGTTTCTAAAAATAATCAGCAACAACTCCCAATCAGCTCTGCTATGCATCTGGCTTCTGATCAGCAGCAAAGCAGAGGAATTTGATTAATGTCTTTAAAATAAATTTTAAAAAATTAAATGTATGAAAGAATAGTTTTTTGGATTGCTTAAAGGATTTTTTTAATGTATCTGTCAACTTTCCAAGACTTTTAAAACAAAAATTCATGGAAAAATACAGGTATTTCTGAAATCCCTTCAGAATCCAATTTCAGATGTTTAAAAAAATATATAAATATTTTTCTCTGCAGCAGATTAAATTGAAAGATATTTATATGCTGAAGCTTGCAGTAAGCTCTACAAATATGTTCTAATTCCTTAGAGTGAGGTTGTCATCATGTTTGTCAGTTCAGGCTCAAGGAGACTGCAAATTCTTTTGTGTTTTCCTCTTTTTCCTGTCTGGGAGTTCATGATGAGCTGTTTGTTTCAGAAGAGATTGTTCTTCATTGATTTTACAGGTGCTCTTTTCATATGTGAATTTGGTACATAAGTTAAAAAATGCAGGCACTGGGTTGTTTTTTGTGGTTTTTTTTTTTTTTAAGCTGTTGCCTGTAGACATTATTATTCAGTGTGGTGAAGGGTTTTATTCCCCCACCCCTGGCTCTATTTTGCAATCAATAGCCTTTTCCATATGTTTTTTCCTGGCATTATGAATTTCCTAGTTGGTACAGTGCTATTTAATTCCATGTCCTGCTTTTCCATAGAATGCAATAATAGATGACGACAGTGGCAATTAGAACTAATGGGCTACTGCTTAGAGATGCTGAATATCCATTAATCCTGATGAACTTGGTCAGAAATTGGGCTATTTTAACATAAAACTTGGAATATCTGTTAGTTGCTGTTGCTTTTTTTGTGTGTACAATTCTTGTGCATGTTTCATTATAACACGTCCCTTGATTCATCAGCTTTTAGTACTCCTTGATTTGGCTAAATGAAAGAGGGATTTTTTTTTTACTGTTTAGGGCAGGTATTTTTTTAATTTTTGATGAACAACCATTCTTAATACTAGGTAATTTCACATTCATTTCACTGAATGTTTTCCTACTGCAGGACTTTTCAATGACTTATGTAGTCTAAGTGAAACACACAGTTGCTATACTTATTTTATAAATCTTCAAAATGTTGTGAAATGAATCATTCTAGATGCCATGTCTCAAATCTTTATTTCCTCATTTATATCTCTAACTGTTTTAAAATCTTGGAGATTATATTAAATGATCGGCTTTTTTTAGGTTAAAAAGGAATTAAGTCTTCTATTCTTCTTAGTTTCATTTTCTAAACGGAATGCAGTAACTGAGGAACATCATGTTTCACAGAAATAAGGGTGGGAGTCTCAGGGTTGGGGGAAATTACCCAGTTCTGTTTTGCTGCATGGTGTGTGTGTGTTCTTCCCTGCTGGAGCTCATTTAGCTCAGCACACACCAAGCTGATATTCCAGCTTCTGCTGAATTCCAGCACATTTCACAAATGCCTGCTCATAGCTTGCTTTTCTTTCTAACTTATATGCACCTAAGGACTTAGAAGGACTTGCTTTTTGTACATCATATGAGTTTCAGAAGTTCAATCCTGCTGCTAATTTTAGGGTACTTGTAAGAGAGAGAACTTTCTCATCAGTCTGTCACTGAAGCTGTGGGATGAACCAATTGAGAGGATCAGTATTTTTAAGAGGAATGTGGAAAAATCACCAGTATGTGTTTTGCCTTGATGTGAAGAACAATGTCGTGTGCAGAGTAACAGACAGTCAAGCCTTGTGTTTCAAACACCAGCTGAATTGCCTCCATAAAGGCATGGATGTGCTGCAGACTCCATTTTTAAAGACTACACTGAACCCTTCATCGCTGACTGTGCACTTGACATACAATTAAGCATTTGAGCTTTCCTCTAATCTCTGTGTACAGGAAGATAAAGGATGCTTGGAGACTTGTATCAGTAAGACTATTTATACAGAGCTCATTCTGCTAACACTTTTGATGTCCTTTAAGCTTCTGCCTTCACATCCCTGTCAGCTCAATCCACTGCACACATTTTCTGAGTCAAACTGCCATAAGCTGGAAAGGGGAGAAATGTGTTCACATGCAAGAACACTGGTCACAGTAAGACTTTTCTAGCAGGAGGAGAAATCCTTTTCATCAGTAACTTGTGACAGACTCTACAGACTTAGGACATAGATAAAGCAATAGGTGTTTCTCATGCAGTGATTATAAAGAGATTTGAAGTGATGAAAGTTCAGGAAAAAAAACCAGCCTGAGTTTGTGCCAGCACTTCAGAGTGTGCTCAAGAACTTGTCTTTGGAAAGTTAGATCATTGAGGTGCTGCCTTACTCTGGGGAATGACAACTGTCACAGATCTGCAAGAACATGAAACATTAGCTAGTCATGAATCTTCTGTAGCCGAGCTGTAGACAGATGCTGTGTGTCAAATTTTGCATCCTTCCCCCCCATAGTTTTCAACACAGACATCTGCAGGACACAGACACAGTTCCATAGCTAGAATAGAATTATCATTTCTTTGGTACTTGTCCTTTGTCCTTAAGAAGACCAGTACCAACAGTGGCTGTCTTTATAATGGAAAATCCTTTCTGCTGGTGGTCTGGCTATTATTTCTTGAATGTTATTGCTTCCCTATTATTAGGGATAATTTTTCCCGCATATGTTGCTTGAGCTAAATTAAATAATTGCCAAGAACCCATGAGCAGTGGGCAAGGCCTTGTACTGAATGTAGAACTTGCACTGAAGAAGGTAAGTCTTGGCAGAATCGAAGCACAGAGCTGATGCTACAGAAAGTGATGATTTATGTCTGGACTTACAGTTACTTCAGTGTGCATGTATGTAACAAAAATAATGGAAGAAAGCACACATGTGAGATGTGCTCACACTTGGGGAGATGCTGATCCACATTCAGCAGAGTAGTGGCAGGGGTTTTCAGCACTGTGCAGTTGACCCTAAGCTGCTGAGAAAACTGTAGGAAGTATTTGGGTCCTGTGTCAGAAACAGAAGTGGAAAATGGAACCCCTTTTGAGTTCAGAACAAGCAGTGCATGAGAGTCTTGGGAGAGAATTGAGGTATTTCTAGAAACTGAGTGGAGGAAGCTTCTTCAGCTCTTTGTTAGTGACTGCTTTGAAATGTCAGATAAAAAAGGGGAAATGAGAGTTAATGTGGATATTCATTCTTAGCAAAGAACATCTCTGATCTCTGGCCTCAGCTGATTCTGTCTCAGACTCTTACCTTCAAAAGGCCTGTTCTAGACAGAGTTCTTTGGTTTGCAGTACGTATGTAGCGTCTTCAGTCTGTGCTTCATTTCCTTTGCTAACTTCACACAGAAGCTGTTGCAGGGGCCATGCAAAGGTAAAAAGACAAATTCAAAATTTGTGCTCAGAATGATGAAAGAATTGCAACTGAAATTCCATCCTGAACCTTTTAATATCTCATGATAATTTTATTCTGACCTTTTATGTAGTTTGTCACAGACCAAGTTGGGATCATATAGGGAGAATTCTTCAGTCTCTTGGCCACTATACAGGGGAATACAGCAGAGTAAGCAGTATTTAGGGTTGATCTTAAACTCCTGAAGCTCCAATGCACATGTGAGAGAGGCTGAAAAGGGCTGAGCTATGTGCATGTCCTTGTGCCCTGACCATTACAGTATCCAGGGTAATATTTTAGATAACTTATTTACAACTGTAAGCTAAATGAAACCATTTTTATTTTAATTTAAATGGTAAATTGTGATATAATAAAAAAAATTACTGCAAGCACATAAGTTGAGTCAGCTTTCAACTTTTTTGGAAAGAGTTTATTCTGTGCAGCAGATGTATTGAACAAATCTATAAAAATGTTTTGATCATTGTTTGTTAATATGTGTTGAAAAAAAGGAATAGACTTTGCTTGTTTATTTCCAGGGCAATGTTAAAAGTTACATGTCCTTAGAAGAAGCAGCATGATCATTTGGTTTTGAGGGCTGGATATCAGAGTTGTTAGTTATTTCCCAAAGCTAATGGGAGTGTCATAGTGTAGATATTTCAGTTTGTTAATATTGTATAGCTGGAAATGGGGAGGCATATTCACACTTGATGATTATTTCTATCCCCTGCAGTCCAAGTACCCTTGAAAGTGCTAAGAGTTACTAAAAGTTGCTCTGTAAGTTGAGCATTTTACAGTTATTTTTAAGTTCCCTGAGGGTGATAAAGAGAGGGTCACAGGCGAATGTGGTTTGACTGCATTTCCTTTGCAATGTATGAAATTAAGCTTTTTATGCTGTTACGAACTTTGAAATAACCTGCTTCAGTGTGAGGGTGTTTGTGGTGTGCTACACCCATAAATAAGAATTGAGGATAATACTTCGGTCATATTTATGATTCTTGCATAAAAATATGTCATGGTAAAAAAAAAAAAAGGTAGGATTCTTATTAGCTCCTATATGTTAGTTCACATGCACCTGAATTAGATTTGGGTAAGTTAACACTTGTTGATTGAGGTACTTAACTCATGTTACAGTGGAGCTGTCACACAAACTTTTGGGAGTTTTTTGCATAGAAACTATTATCTAATGAGATTTGGTTACTTGTGTATGTATTTTAGGAAATACCAATAAATAATGTTATGTTCTGTTTTCATATACTAATTATCAAAAGTTCATAAAAATTGTGGACCTTGTTATAGTTTTGCCTGTTTAAAAAGCATTATCAGAAGGAATGTTTTCCATTATAAAAATATTTGGGCTGTTAAATCCTGATTTTAGTGAGGTTGTGCCCAGTTACAACTGTATGTGTTTTGTGAATGGATTAAAAACCCAGAAACAATAAAACTGATTGTAAATGCCTTTTAGAATGATAAGGTGAAGCTTATAGTAATTGGATTATGTATTTGCAAGCAGCAGGCTTTATTCTTAGGAGATGGGAGTAGATTATAGGAAAGGGAACTGCTGTATCTTTCAAAAATAAATAGACCCCCAAAAATGGTGTTCCTTCTTTCTTCATGTGCTTGTCTTTTTATTTTCATCAAAATGGGTGATTATCCTGCTTGAGTCTTCTCCTGGATATCTCTTCCTTAGTTCATTGCTTCAGATTTTGGAAGCTTATAAGAAGAAAACTTTCAATCGTGTATTTCATGAGTCTTAGGACAAAGAACTCTTAAAAGAAATTCCAAGTGCAAGTTGCCATTTTCACGTAGGAGAGCCATAAGAATATTTTTGTACATTCATAATTATTTTTTTATTAATTGTCTGGGTTTTGCCCAAGATTTTTGCATTCTTAATGCAAATTACTGTATGTGGTAATTTATCTGTATTAAGAGAAGTATCCATCAGGCTTCTAAGGTCAAAGGTAAAGACTGTTTTGGCAGTTGTTATTATTATTCAAATAGCAGGAGTGTAATGATTAATATAATACTACTTTTTCTTTTTTTCTTCCAGATTTCTCAGGGGACAAAATTTTGCTTATTCATACCTTCTACTGTGGCAAAAATGGATTCTTTTCCTCACCAAAAACCAGCAGCATAACACCCATCCAACACCTGCCTCAAGGAACTCTTATTTAAAGTCTGTTGTAAGTCAAATCAACCACTTGCTTAATGGTAGCTTTAATCAGCTGTGTGTCTATTTACAGCTCCGCACCAGCAGCCTTCCCAGGAGCGCTCATCTGAGCAGGGCGGCTTTGCTGCAGCTGCTCCTGCTTCTCCAGCGGCACCAGAGGAGGCGGCGAGCGCCGGCAGGGCTCGGGCTGAGCCCGCGGCTCCCGTGTCACCTGGGTGTCACCCGGCTGTGCCCTCAGAGCCGAGCTTGGGCTGAGCCCGCAGCTCCCGTGTCAGCCGGGTGTCCCCTCAGAGCCGGGTGTCCCCTCAGAGCCGGGCTCGGGCTGAGCCCGCGGCTCCCGTGTCACCTGGGTGTTACCCGGCTGTGCCCTCAGGGCAGGGCTGCGGGGCAGGGCTCGGGCTGAGCCCGCAGCTCCCGTGTCAGCCGGGTGTCCCCTCAGGGCAGCCTTTGCCCTGAGCCCGCAGCTCCCGTGTCAGCCGGGTGTCCCCTCAGGAGCGGGCTCCGCGCAGTGCGGTCAGACTGCCGTGACAGCGGCTGATCTGCCGTGCAAGTGAAGGCTCAGCCTCCTGTTGCTATGACGATTGATTTCAGACGTCGCAGTGGAGAAACACGGGGTTAAAGAGCTCAAAAAGCAGGAACTGCGAGGGGTTCAGCTGGCGGTGTTGGATGTGGAGCTGAGGGCTGCTCGTAGTGCCCGCAGGCCCAAGTGGGTCACTCCTCATGCAAGGCCGACTTGAAAAAAAATAATGAAACTCCATGTTATAGATTATCCAAAAATGGCTGCTCAGAATGCATGCTTTTCATGCACTGAAGTTAATTTTATGCAGGCAGAATACATGATAGATGTTTTGAGAGAGAAGGCTGTGTTCAGAATAGAGTTTTGGCCAGCATGCCTTCTAGATTAGAAAAAAGGATGGCATTTGGAGAAATATATTCAGTATTTCAGTAGAAGATCTTCTTGCTGTATTGGGACAAATTTGTAAATAAGGAAAATGATGGGGAAAAAAATAAGGAAAAAAATCCAAATGAGGAAGCAATCTAGTTTGTTCATTTAGCTTCTTTGGAGATATATTCTAGTAAATGAAATATATGTTACTTAATGAAACTGCATTTAATAAGAGGCCTCAGATGAACATCTGAAAGCCTAATTGTCATTTTTCTAGTGCAGTATAATACTGCCTACTTCTTTATCACTCTCATAGATAAAAGAATAATTAATACTTGAATTGGTTTTAAAATCAAGGTATTTGTTTCAGAGAAATTCCAGCTTTATCAGTGGCATTACATTTATCCTTTGCACAGCTGCTTTCTGTTAGAATACAATTACCACACTATGAGGGCCTTGTGAATAAAATCAGAGCAACATTGTAATTGACTTGCATTCCTTCTCTGTATCTTGTTTTATCTTGTTATCTGTATCATGTTTTCTTGTTTGAAAAAAAAATACTATAGCAATGGTGGTGTTTTGTGCTGAAAAAATACTGAAGCGAGGGTGTAGGAGATCCTTACCTGAGAAGGTTGTGTCTCTTGCTTGGTTTATTCCAGTTTAGGACCCCTGTTTCTATGGGCTTCTTGTTTATCTGTGACATTTTTTCCTTCTGAGAATGTAATCACTCTTAAGTAAGAAAAATGGTGTTATAAAAGCCCTCTGAAGGTCCATGCAAATACAGTCATAAAAATCTCATCTAAAGATACTTTAGTTGTCCTTCATGATAGCTCTATCTTGAAATAATTCAAATACATAAGCAAATAGTAGACACTTTAAATAACATTTCTGAAAATTGAAATGTACCTGCATTTTTAAAATATTTCCTAGTTGGTCCCTGAACCTTGATGGTATTTAGCCTAGAACTGGGCTTGAGGTACTTGAACATTTCTCTTGGACAGCTGTTCTTTGAAGGTTCCCACAGAGCTGAGGATTCTTCAGCATATCTTCTTTTTCTTTCTCTGTTTTTTCCACTTCTGTATCTACTGTGTCTGTTCAAGACTTGTCTACACAAGATACCAGGGAAAATTGATGTAAATCAACTAAATGCAGGAATTTAAAGAGGGCAGCTTAAGTGCCACCAAGTCCCTGTGTGCACTATCCCATTCATAATTAAAGTGGTCTCCAGTGAATTCAGTTTAACTCACTTCGAAGGCAAGATGTACCAAACCAAATTAAGGCCAGCATTTAATTCACAAATGAAAGTGTTTTCAAAGGAATTTAATGGATACAGACAAATCCAATTAAATTAATTGGGTTAATTTTCCTGAGTTCCATTGTGTAGATAAAACCTTAGTAATAATGTCTGATGTGAGCTTTTACTTTTTGTCTTTTTTGTTCTTCTCATTTTGTTCCAAAACTTTGATATTTTAGACTTGTGAAGGTAGATAGCCCTCACCAAATACTGTCTTGTAATTTTACTGTGTTTTGAGAGTTCACATTTTAACATCTAAATGCCCCACTTTGCCATCAGGTCTAGTTCACAGTAACCTTTTCTTTAGGTAATTACCATCGATTTGGCTTCTTCAACTAATGCCTTTTAATCCAGTTAGCAGAAAAAAATACCATCTCCATTTTCTTAAGTAGCCTGCATTAACTACCACTTCCCTTAAAGCTGCTGTTCTCCTAAACAAATCTTCTCTGCTGAATTTGATTGTTTAATTATAGATTTCTGCTTAATAGTTTAACCTAATAAAGGGTGGTTTAATTTCATTATACTGTTAAGATGGTAGAATGATGGCATTTCCCATCTATTGTGGCCTGCCAGAAAGAATATCTTTCAAAATCTCAAACTGTGCACTAAGAGGGTCTTTCTGCCTTCCCAGGTAGTCCAAGCAGCAGGAACATTGCACCTGGGAGTTGGCTGCACCTTTGTGCATTGCCAGAGCAGCTGGGAGCCCTGAGCCCTGTCACACTGCAGGGACATTAAAATAGCCTGGGGGAGCTGGTTTGTGTCTCTCCACAGCACCAAGACTGTGTATCTTAGTTGATGGTGCTTCTTTCATCCTTTCTTTGAAAATTAGGAAAGTGAAAGGTCTCTAAGTTGCAGCTTAGTCATTCTGTGTTCCTGAGGCTTTGTCCAGTGGCTGCTGTTTTCTCTCTGTTCCTCACTTTGGTTTTGTCACCTGTGTCTGGTCTGGATGCATGGGATGGGATTTGTTTTAACATGGTTGCTTTTGCTTCATTAGTTAGCCCTGTACATCTCTTTAAACTTCTTTAGAGAAAAAACCCTTCATATCATTTAACTGGGTGAAGCTGTTTGCTTTTGAAGAAGTTAAATTTAGATTCAGGTGAAGACTGTTCACTTCCAAGTATGGCTCAGCTTTGAGAGAGAGGTACTTGAAGGAGAAGAAAAGATCAAATATAACTGAGATTGTACTAAATTGATTTTAAGTCCTATTAGCTCATCTTAACATTTCAAATTAATCAGTATTTCCTCTTTAAATACTTTAAAAAGTGTTTTTCTTATAAAACAAATTATCCTTTTTTACTGCCTCTTGTATTTGCGCTGTATAAATAAGACATTTTTTAGGGAGAAGTTTGGCCAGAAAGTGAGTGAAAACCTGTGTTTTGATGGCCAAGATGTGTCAATATCCATTCAGTTCCAGTTGACATTTGTGTGTCGTGTGTGACACATTTGAAATGAAAACTGCAGGTGTCTGTGTGTGTGTCTGTAGTGTTACCCATGGGAGGAGTGGTGTGAGGTGAATGATTGTGTTAGATCTGCTCCATATTTGAAGTGCAAGTTGTGTTAATGCTTTGACAAGCCATTGAGAGCAAAGGTGGTGCTGGTGGTTCCTTAAGTGAGGAGAGACCAAATCCATCTGATGAGAAGTGGGTCTGTGCCACCTGCCTTCTGAGTCACTGCCTCCTTTAGAATTTATAAGTTATTTTCTTTTTTGCTTACTTTTTACACTTCCATCTTGGTGAGTTTTCACAGCTGATAGTAGTTTTCTGGCAAAGATAATATTTTAAGACTTTTTCTGTTGGGTTTTTGTTCTTGTTTTGTTTGGTTTTTTTAATCTAAATTTTAGAGGGCTGAGCAAATGACTTCCATAGGGAAGAAACCAGTGTTAGTTCAAATGCATGCAGAGAGGATCCTGCCAACTCTGCTCTCTGCTTCCGGAGTGTAGATGCTATGTGGTAATTTTGAGGTGATGGTGACATCATAAATGCAGAGATTGGTGTTATTCTTTGCTCTGAGAAGGATATCTTTTTTTACTGTTGAAAATACTGAAGTAATGCTGATTCTGAGACAACTCATGAATTGGCTTCTCCAAGCTGATATACTTCAGCTCCCCAAACTTCTGAGCACTCCAGCCCCCACACAGTGACTGTACTTGAGGGCCCAGCTGGTGCGTTTTAAATTAACACTCATTATACTACTGAGTCACTTCTGGTGGTGGTCTGAAATGCACCAATGCTTTGTATCATCTCTGGCAGGTTCCTTTAGTTTGATCCATATGTTTCCATCCTGCTGGCTAAGATTAATTCTTTCTTGTAGTCACTAAAGAAATTAGTTGTGTTCAGTTTCTGGTGATCTTTTTTGTACAGATTAGTGCTGTTGAGTACAGTGTGTCTAAGTATGAGTGTTTGTTAAAAATAAAAGTAGCATTTTTGTCCTCTATTTGCATTGGAACAGATTCAGTTGAGACAGAGCTTAGATGTCAAATTTGACCATAATCCATTAAGGTAGTTCTCTTTCCAAAGTATCTGCATTCCTTTTTAACTAATCTCCTCAATATTTCCAGCTTTCCTTCTGTTACTACATTTCATTAGGATTACCTTATAGAAGTGTTTCCCTGGCACAGAGGTGATCCACTGCAGTTTGTGGTCCCTCACTGGACTCACTCCAGTATGTCCATGTCATTCTTGTGTTGCAGATCCAGAAGTGGACATAATATTCCTGATGAGTCTTGCCAGGACTAAATAGAGAGGAAAAGATCACTTCCCCTGCTATCCTCATGTGGCCCAAACATAATGATAGACTTGCATAAATAGTACAAAAGATGTGAAACGTGCCAGTGATACAGTGTAGAGGCCAAAAGAGTGTGACGTGGGTAGAGTTAGCTGCAGTGTAATCTACCTTTGTCCTGAAAAACATGGAATTGCTATCCAGGAGCACAGGTTTGATGAGGAGCTGTGAGGGAGCTTGAGTTGTTTAGCCTGGAGAAAGAGGGGCACCTTGTTGCTCTGGCCTGAAAGAAGGTTGTGGAGAGATGGGTGTCACTCTCTTCTCCCAGGTAACAGTGACAGGATAAGAGCACATGGCTTTAAGGTGCCCCAGGGGAGGTTTTGGTTGGACATCAGGAGGAATTTCTTGATGAAAATTGGAATGGGCTGCTGAGGGAGGTGGTGGAATCACAGTCCCTGGAGATGTTTAAGGAAAGACTGCACATGTTGCTTACTGCCATGGTCTAGTTGATAAAGTAGTGTCAGGTCATGGGCTGGATTTGATCATCTCAGAGGTCTTTTCAAGCCTCATTGATTCTCTGATCTTAAAGGTATCTTCCAGCTGTAACAATTCTGATGCTGTGATTTTATATCCCACAAATGTTTAGTTGGACTGAGTTGGGTTTAGTGGCCAGTCCCCATGGATGAGGCTGAGAAGGACCCCACCCTCCTGAGGCAGAAGGTAAATGGTGTTTGAATTGTAGCAGGAATATGTACTTGCAGAAAAAGGTAATGTCTAAGAAAGCAAAGGCATTCCACTTTTCAGGCTAAGTATAATCAGGTAATTACACATGAAGTAGGAAAGGACTGTTTCATGTGGGGGACAGTGAAATTAATTGGATTCCAATTTTCTTCACAGTTTATTTCCCTGTAGCTGTGGTGCAAGCAAGAGCCAACCAACATCATCTGCTGCCAATAGAAAATCTCCATGCCAGACCTTACCCTTGGCACGAGGTAAAGTTGCAACTGAGGCTGTGAGGAGGAATCAATAGGAAAAATCCAATTCATGCTCAAAGGTAAACTTTGGCCAGTGAATAGCAAGCATGAAAGTAAAACATATGCTTTTCCTTACCTTGTATATTGTTTAATTTCCTCCTGTTTTCTTTGTTTTGCACCATTTCAGCAGCAGTGCAGGCAGGGTTGAAGTATGAAAATATGTTTAGGATGACTGTGTTTTAAATTCCAGCTGTTTTAATAGCTTGCCTAGCATGAACTCCTCTTGTGTGACTGCTTTAATTTCTATTTTATGTTTGTAAAGAGCATTGCCTAGAAAGGAGGAGGTTTCTGTTTTCAGGAATGAAAAGAAGATGCAAAATGCAGTAGAGCAGACATATTTTTTTGTTGGCTATGGATTTGGCAGTAAAAATTCCCATGTGAGACATTGTCACATTTCACTTGGGGCAAAACATGCTCTGCTTCCTAACAGGTCCCTGGGTGATTGTGCCACCAGGAGAGCACCCTGCTAAGATTGTCCCTCATGGACTGCTCATAAACACAGTAAAAATTATTCAGCAGCTACGGCAGTGGTTACCAATAGAAGGAAATAAAACAAATAAACCTCATAAATTACTGTAATATCAGCTACTATGAACATTGGTTTAGCCAGAGTTCTAGAAAAGGAAAGATTAACTCCATCCCAGCCAGAACCAGCACAGCAGAGAATCTGTAATTTACAGAAGCTGTATTGGCAAGGCAAATAAAGGAGCAAATACTAAGCCTTGCTCTGTGTGTGTTAGTATTAGTAAGGCAAAAGAGCTCTGGACATTTAAATCCTTGCTGAACCTCAGTTTATGAGCAGTGACAATGATCTGGTGATCGTGCTTTTAATTAACCAATCTTATGTTTAGCTGAGTTGAGTCAAGTTGCAAAGCTATTTATGATCTGCACATAAGAAAAATCAGTAAAAGTATGAAATATTAGGATAGAGACAACCTTCCAGTGTGAGTGGCCAGCAGCTCTAGGCTAAGGCAGAGATGGATGACAAATGCTGTTCATTTTAATATGCCGCAAACGTTTTTAATAGTCTTGTTTTGGGAATAAATGAAATATGTGGTTTATGTCACCTGGGAGTATATTCTAAACCCTGTTTCTTCTTCTCCTTGGCAGATGGAGACCTTTTAGCCAGCCAGTGAGTCCAACTGCTGCTGCATGTCTGGCAGCACCTCTGAATGATCACATGACTCTTGATATGGATGCAGTCCTGTCAGACTTTGTTCGGTCCACAGGGGCAGAACCAGGTCTGGCAAGAGACTTACTAGAAGGTAAACTTTTGGGACCCAGTCATTTCCTGTGCTCACTGCTTGCTTAAACCAAGAACCAGTCATAACAAGAGAACTCTGGTCGAAGGAAACAGATATTTCTTGGTATTTTTACCAAGACAGCTCTTGTTTTACCAAGACAGCTCTTGTTTCCCTTGCACAGCTGACCATAGATTATACTAAGGCAGGTGTTTTTAACAAAACTCTTAAAAACTTCTTAGTATTCGATTGCTGTGCTTTAAGTTACTAAGAGTCAAGCCCTATATGTTTGTATGCCAGTGAGAGGAGGGAGGAGACTTAGCTGAATTTTCATATTCAGCTGTCTGAAAGTAGTTGTACAAGTTTCTCAGGTCACTCTATTTAGTCTGAAAGGGATTTACTGTACAGTGATAGAGACACCAGAGATATTTTTGGGTCCCAGTGGTAACATGCATACCTGAACTTCACAGCATGGGAACCAAGTGGCTAGGTTGAAAAACAACTAAGAAGCTGTAACAGACAAATAACTGTCTATTTATTAATTTTGTTTTAGTTGTTTTAGGTCTGTAGGCTTAAATGTGAGCATTTCATAGTAGTTGGATTTGTTAATTTCTTCTCGTGTGGGCTAACAATAATTGTGAAGATGGGAAAGTTAGAAATGAGTAGACGATATCTGCAAATTGCAAGGTGGTTCTGTGGGCTTGAAACTTCCATACTGAACTTGCTCCCTGAGAAGTTTGGCATTTGCTTTATTTTTTTTTTATCTTAATGTGCTCAAAGAAATTGTGTTAAATCCAAGTAACTGAACAGCTACAGCAGATGTAAAAATGTACCTTGTGTTACGTATGTCCTTTTTGCAAGAGCTGCTTCACTTTATGTATGCTGAAAGTTTTTCGTTTTGTGCTAAGTTCTTCCTTTTCTCTGGGCTTTTCAGTAATAAGACATAATAGATTATTAAAACAGAGATGCACACAATTCTGCAGCATTTCCCAAGTCATCTAATGCATGAAATAAAACCTTGGAATGCCTAGCAAGGAATATTAACATAGGTTGCTATATTTAAGAGCCCTCTGTTTTGTCTGACTGATTTGATCAACCTGTCATTCTTGCCTAGAGTCTTAGTCTGATGGTCTTTTAGAAAAAGAACACGAGAAGATTTTTCTCAGCTATGTCAGGACAGATTGTCAGATATTGTGCTGATAGAGCATTGCCAAAATTTCAAAGGGTTCCTACATATCAGAGGTCTTTCAGAAGAGAGTTACTTACCTTTTTTTCCTTTCTATAAAGAGCAGTGCTTTCAAATAAATATCAAATAGAGTTTCTTGGTGCTGTACTTCTCATTTCTGTAGATGAATAGATTCACATCAAACATACTAACAAAGAAACAAGCAATATACAATCTAATTATTCTGACAGGCTAATAGACATGTGCATCTGCCCCAAATCATTTCCTCCTACACAGGAATTTCTCAAAGTAAAAGGGATTGTTGCTAGTTCTGAACAAGATGTGCTCAGACAACCATTTCAGCACTTGTGGCCGTAGCTACATTTGGTGTAACAGCTTCTAGCACTGGTCATATCTTGTGCTGGGAGGCAGTAATTGAGGGAGTGCTTTCTCATTTGCTTAAAAAAGACAGGACAGGGACTGCCACCCTCGCAGCATTTTTGACTATCACAGTGTGTCAGTTCTCTGTGAGCAGCACTGAAACCCATGGAGTAGCTTCTTAACACTATATAATATAAACAATATTCAGAAGAGCAACCCTCTCACCCCAACCCGTGGTGCCAATGCCCTTTACCTGGCCTTGGAATGATGCTGCCCATTGTTACAATCAAACTTCAAAAACAGGTATGCACAAACATTTCCCAAAACTTTCAAGGTTTGGTTGAAAATAACAGTCACAGTGAACTTGGAGCCAAAACAAGATTGTGTATAGCCTCATTTCCATAGAATCACAAGTTTTGGTCAGATCTTCTATGACCCCATAGACCTTTGCTCTTTCTGACCCACTCAAAAATTCTGTTTTTATAACTGGCTCAGGCTGGATTTTCACAATGTGCTCCTATGGAGTAACACCTCCTTTTCAGAGTCATTGCTGTTTCTTTTGTTCATCTTTGGGGGAAATTTCTTCAATTTCACTATCATTTAGATAATCAAGGATACCAATTCTGCTTCCTTATCCAATTATTTTAACATATTGTTTTGCTTTGATTATGTTCTACTACATCCACATCACAGTTGTGCACAATATGTATTGTTCATCCTGACAGCAAGTGGGTGAGTTAAACACACACAGACTGATGTGCAAATAGCTAAAAAAATCTATACATTGCATATAGATTTTCTACATTGCCAGAAGCTGCCCTAAATGTTGGCTCACTTGATGTTTCTATACTCTGCCTATCCTGCTGGTAAAATCCCTGCAGTTCTCTTCTGCTGAGCTTTATATTGAGCACAGCTGCTTGTCTCTTTATCTCAGAAAACATTCTGCTGGTTGTGCTTGACATGAATCTTTCAGAAAGTGTCCATTCTACTTTTGAAATGAAAGGCAAAGAGATTTAAAAAAGAGTTATAGAACATTTTAATGGCTGGTATATGGTATAAAAGTCTAATATTGGACTTCCATATTTATTAAGATGCTTACAGCTATTTCAAATTAATTATGAGTTATATAACATTTTCATGGCTGGTATATGGTATAAAAGTCTGATATTGGACTTCCATATTTATTAAGATGCTTACAGCTATTTCAAATTAATTTTAAATTAATATTCCTACATTTCAATTATGTATCATTAGCTGTACCAGTTTTGTGTTAGTGGATTGTACACACATGCTAAACCATTTGTTCCTCAGAAATGTCATTTTCTAACTTTGCTTACTTTACTTTCATTTTTGGATGATTACTTACTGAATCTTTCATGTTTCGTTTCTTATCTCTGAGATGTTGTTTGCCACTTCCCAAGGTTTTTACCTTGTTTGTGTGCTCTCAAGAACTGAAAGCATTCTTGTGTATATGAGGTAATGAAAAGTAGAAATTACATTTTTTGAACCTTCACTGCGTCTGCCTTTTCAGCCTTTGCTGATTTCTATAAAAACAGCCTAAAAAAAACCCCCTCAATTGAGTAGTTAATATTGACAGAGAAATTTGACAATAAATGTGATCCAGGTGACAGAAACAACAATCTCGACAAAACAGTTTGAAAAAAGCCTATACTGACAGCCATGTGTATCCCTGCTTTGGCCAGGAGTAAATTCAGAAATGGATCAGCCTGGTGTCACAGGGAAACAGGAAATGAGCTGCAAGACTCTCCAGATGTCACCTCAGTGTGTGCAAGGCACTTTTTAATCACTGGGAAACCTCCTTTGGCTCACTCAGCTTTGGGAATGTTCTTAAGCATAAACTGAGAGCTCTGCATGGTGGAGAATGGATTTCTCTTCAGCTGTGTGAGCTCCAACTTCCCCAGTGTCCAGGAATAAGGAGGGCACGTCCCTGTCCCTCCTGGATAGTCTGGGCTGGCATCTCGATTCTCTCACACACAGAGTAACAGTAATACTGTTTACGTATAATCTATTTAAAATGTGGCCTAAGGCAGAAAGAAAACCATTACAGAAAATAGCTTAATCTTTAAAACAAGTTGTACTGTATGTGGTTCACAGTGTCAGGGCTCTAGGTGTGGATGAACTCGGAGATCACTGATAAATCAGGAGAAAGCAGCTCAGTTTTCAGGGAGCAGCAGGTGTTCAGGCAGTGACCCCTGGCATGGAGGGGGAAGGCATAGGATGAAATACTTTAAAATGCTGACAGTGTAGGCAATCATCAGGTACTGCAGGATTTGTGAAATAATAATAATAATATAAACTGATTAAAAATAATATATTTAACTGAAAAGTTGCCCTTTGACTTGTATAAATGGTTTCATTTATTTATATAAATGATGTGGCATTTCACCATTATATAAAAATAACTGCTGTCTATTTCCAGCTTCAAACAGCACTTAATTGAGGGATATATAGCTGAACATGAACTCAGGAACTGGGATATTGGGTTTCCAGTCATGAAATGTGAGCAGGAAAGGTGACTGACCCCATGGAACAAGACAGAACTGCAGCACAGAGACATCTCCCCAAAGAACAATGTATACAAGCAGAATTCAAAAAAAGGCATGTAATTTATAGAGAGGGAGAGAGACATTTACAGTGCTGTCGTGTGATTGAGTGTACAAAACTAACTCCCCAAAAATAGTCTCTTATTCTCCTCTCCCTCAGATGGTTCCTTTTTTAGTTCTCTTGTGGAAGGTTTGGCATTGGGAAGAGGAAGCTGAGCTGCTACCAATGTCTCTTTAAACAGGGAGCAAAACTGTCATTTCCAGCTGCCTGTTCAGTTTGGAGTGACTTTGCATTCTAGCAGAAAATGAGGCATGTGTTAACAAAATGGCCTTGCTGTATTATTTTCCTTTGAGAACATGGACCAAAATGAAATCTCGTTTTAAAGAATAGGGTCTAATTTTATCCTAGTTTTGTGTATTAGTTTTTCAGATGGAAAGAAAAGCTGATCTGAAGTTCTTCTTACCTTTTGCCCCTAAATATTTGTTAATCTACTTCATGCCAAACAGGAAGCAGTGCCTGTGTTTAAACTGAACTTGATTGCTTTATTAGCAGTTGGTTTGTAAGAACAGACTTCTTTGCATTAGCCTGGGGTGTTTCTGTGTTGCCTTCACGTTGCACTTAGAGTGCATTTTATAGATACTTTCTTGATGCTGAGTGCCTTCCTCAGATGATTCTTCTCTTACTGAAAGTTAACTTGTTGCCCATTCAGTTGATGTTGTCCCATTGTGGCTGTATCCCTGCATTGGTCCTGTTTCACTCCAGGCAGTGTTTCATGTCCCCTTGAACATTTCCTCTTCTGAAGTCCTGTCTATACAGATTGGTGTTGCAAGTTGCCTTTTATTGTGGTTCCCATGATTTATATCTTTCCTAGTTCCACATCTCAAATTGCATCATTTCCAGCATTTTATTTATCATTAAATCAGGAATTTTGGTGACCTTTCAAATGTTCTTTTAACATATTGGAGTAGGTGGATATTTGAAAGCTTGGAGGGGGGGGAGGGAGCTGTGTAATAGTTGCATGTTTGCTTTTCCTACTAATTAATGATAAAATGCTCTCTTGGTTTTCATTATACCTGATTTAAGAAGTGAAAGACAACAGATTGATTAACTATTACAGCCCCACTAAGCTATAATGTTTTAGCAATACAAAGCTAAAACCAAAGACTAAATAATATCATGTTGCTCTGGGGTTACAGCACTGGAGAATGCCCTTGTGCCACCCCCAGCTGGAGTGTTGCATCCAGCTTTGCTCCCCCAATGGACCTCTCAGGCCATGTCCAGTGGAGGCCATGAAGGTGCTCATTGGACTGGAGCACCTTTGCTATGATACCCTTGGGCTGTTGGGAAAGAGGAGGCTCTGGGAAGACCTTAGAGTGCCTTCCAGTACCTAAAAGTGCTCCCAGAGAGCTGGAGAGGGGCTTTTGACAAGAGCACGAGTGATAACACAAGGGAATGGCTTCAAACTAAAGAGAACAGCGTTAGATTAGATGTTGGGAAGAAACTCTTCCCTGTGAGGGTGGTGAGGCCCTGGCACAGGTTGTCCAGGCAAGCTGTGGCTGCCCCATCCCTGGAAGTGTCCCAGGCCAGGCTGGATGAAGCTTGAAGCAGCTTGGGATAGTGAAAGGTGCCCCTGCCCATAGCAGGGGGTTGGAATGAAATTATGTTTGAGGTCCCTTCCAACCTAAACCCTTCTTTGAGTCTATGATTTTATCAATGCTTCTAAGGTGAATCCTAGTGTGGTGTTCTTTAGCACCTTGTTTATTAACCCTCTGCTAATCTAGTGTGATGGTAAGTGGTTACTTAAACCATATTGTTTTATCTAAATCTGCTTTTTCTTCAGGCTCATGATGCCTCCTGTTGTTATTCAAGGAACCATTATTTAGGGCAGAAACTTCACAGTGTAGCTGTGTTTATTTTTGAATTTCCCTTTTATGTAGGTGTCTGCTATCTCTGACACTAACACATCAGTACCAGCCTTCAGCCACAGTGTATCTTCTATTCCTTACTCAGCTGCACTTAAAAAAAAATAATAATTGTGTTTTGTTGTTTTTCCTCCAAACAAGAAGGACTTGGTTTCAAAGCAGAGACCTTTGAGTGTTGTTAAATTGCACACCTGCTGACTCACATAGCACATTAGCTGTTCAGGAAGCAGTTGCTCAGTAAGAGTGTTCTTTCTGTTCAGTCAGTGAGTTGATTTGGTTCCAGCACCCTGATAATGATTTCACTACCTGTGTTTTCTAACTAACTTTGTGCTTCTCCAGCTTTTTTGCTGACTGATGTTCTGTGGCCATTTCAAACTGGAAGGCTTTCCTGCAAACCTGCTGTGTTGGTGCTAGTTTGGGGCAATCGAATTGTTACTGATCCAGAGCTGCCAGTGGCTTATCTGATGTGATTGTATTCACTGAAATAATGTTGTTATGCCTCTGAAATGCCTTTTTAAATACAATAATATGTCATATAAACAAAGAAGCAGTCAATGAACAGAGTGCATCAGAAAAGTAACAGTGAAATGAAAATAGCAGACAATCTAAAAAACAGTCTTGTGTTGGTTTTGTCTGTCAAATTGCAACCAAAGCTTTTACTTGACTTAAATTAATTGATGAAATTATGAAAAATAAATTAATTGCCTGTTACTTGTCCTTCAGGCATGAGCTCTGTGTGGGTAGGAAAGCCTGGCCCTTTCTCCTGAGTGCCTGTGCAGGAGATGGCAAAGAAGATGAGAGAAGGGAGTTGCGTGAGGAGCAGGGTCTTTGAGATGTCAGAGAAGAACATGGGAGACACACAAACAGAACTTGAGAGAAGACTTCCTCTTTCCTTTCTCTAGGGACCAGAGGGACTCTGCAGTCTGCCCCAAACCAGGGGCCAATGCCACTTGTTGGACAAGGGGCAGGACTGGAAGGAGAGACCTGCCCTGCAGACTTTGGGTGGGAGGATGTGTTTGTTTTCCATATTATATGAATTTATTTTGTCATTTCCAACCCAGCATAACTCAGGGGGTTTTTGTCTCTCAAAACTTGGTTTGTGATGTAATAAGATACAGTTTTAGAAATTTAAATGCTTTTAGTATGCAATGTTTAAAGGAGGCGAGATAGGCAGTGTTAGTTCTGTTAATCTCCACGACCACAAGCCCCACTAATTTCCTCAGTTTCACTTTGCAGCTGAAACTTTGTCACCTACGTGTCACGCTGATAGAAATCCTTGTTCAGATCATCTACTCTGGACATTTCTGAATTTAATAATTTTCCTGATTGGTTCCCCTTGTTTCTTCCTGCGGCCCAGTCTATTCCTGTGGCCCAAATTACATCATATTTTTATTAGATTTGTTAAATTTTAAAAATTTATTTTGCACTGCATTAAATTTTTGTACCTATTTGAATTTCTTCTCAGAGTCTTTCATAAAACCCTTCGTTTTGTTCTCTCTTTTTTTCTGTCTTTGCTGCCTCCAGTTTCCTTTACTTTCACTTAGTATTTTTCTTTGCTAATTCTCCCAAACTGATGAATTCTCCTCTTTTTTTATGGGAAGTGGGGAAAACAAGAGATTTGTTATTTGTATTTACTTGTGAAAGTGTAAACCAAATGGAGAGGGGCAAAGGGGGAACCTCCCATCTTTCCAGTGGGGAGGGTAGCTGGGAACACTTATGCTGGTCAGTGAGGGTGGCTAATTTTCAAAACCACTATTTCATGGGGATGGAAAGGTGCTGAATATGTTCTTTAATTTGGTTGAATGTTTTTCTTGCATTTCAATGCTTGGAGGCTCCAGCAAATTTAGGGAAAGTGAGTCCAATAAATATTTCCTGTGTTGGTTTTCTGAAGTTAGGGGCTTTGGTGCTGAACTGGTGCTTCTGTTCAGGAGATGGAGAGAACTCCAGGGATATGAAGAGATTTGAAAATCAAATATTTCTGTGTTAGGTATAGAAATTTTAATTTTTGTAAGGTTTCAAGTCTATATTAGAAGTTCAGTTGCTGCAATGTACTATGGAACGTAACTCAAGAGCCACTGTGCAATCCAGTTTTAAATGCAACACACTCTGAGCCTGCTTTCTGAAGGCTCAATGTAATTTTTATGACAGAGCTTTTATATAAGATGATTGCATTTGGCTTAAAACTGAGGCCAGTGGGATTTCTGTGAGTCTGTTGATTTTCTGCTTTCCTCTTACATACATCAAAGCCCTGTCACACAGCAGCCACTTCAAGCACATGCACTGGGTTTTTTGTCAGCTTCAGAATTTAAACATGAAAAAATCTTGAGCAGGGGAACTGCAAGGAATACCCTGAGAAATGCTGTTTGTGTTCCACTGCTACAGGTCCAGTACTCGGGGATCTGTACTCAATGAATCCAGGATGTTCCTGGGGTCACATAGCCCTGGGTTTGTAGCATTGCCAATACTAGAATAATAATGTTTTGTTTAAAGCTACATTTCCTAGAATTATACTTATTGTCACCCTCACTTTTTTTTGTTTTAAATTATTTTATTGTTTTTATGGTTGAGAAGAAATGTGTGTGAAGTGCCTCTTAAAACCAGAAAAGAAAAGCAGATCTTATTCCAAGCACTGATTGGATTTGGGAATGCATTTATGGCTGTGTTTGGGTTGTGTAACTTGCTTGGGATGTGTGTAAAGTTAGAGCAGAGCCCTGACTGGATTACAGCCATTCACTCTACGTGGGCTTTTTAGTGAACAAATGCTGGCAGTAGCTGAAGTTCTTGTTCCAGTATCTCTGACAATTTGCACTGAATTTACATTTTGTCCTACAGACTTTCTAATAGGCAATTACAGCATTACAGAACAATTCTGTATGGCTCACGTGGTGGTTTATATTATAGTCTGCTCAGAAGCTAGATAACATTCTTGCTCAGTGATACCAATTCTCCTTTCAGAATTTTGTTAAATTGTTAAACTTCAAAACCCGAGGTACTTTAGCTCAACCCTGTAGGTACCAGCTGTTTATGCTATTTTTTTCCTTCTTTGGTTAGGTTTTTGTTCTTCACAGATATGACTGTAGCAGTAAAAGGCTTTCTTCTATCTGATTAAAACTGCTTTGTACTATATTTAGCTTATCTCCTTGGTGTAAGCAAGTAAGTTATCTTTAACTGCTACTCAGGTAATGTAGCTTCTCAAAGTACATAAAATTACAACCTTCTGTGGTGTAATAAATCATGTATTAGTCAGAACCAGGTTACTTTTGAATTGCCAGGAAAAGTGCTTGTGGAATGCTCTGAAAGTCTCATGTAACTTGTAGGGTCTCTCTTTCTTGTTATTTAGTATTTTTAATTTTCCAGTTAGGAACAAGTACTTGGAGAATGGTAGATATCTCTGTATCTTAGCAAGATTATTTTGAAAATAGCAGGCAGACATCTCAACCTGTTTTCATGTTTTTTTGAAAATGAGAAGTCCTGTTTTGCCACCTGTACTAAACAGACTTGTGCATCTCTGGATATTGGCCTGCATTCTGCGGTTACTGGTCAGAGCAATATACTGAAGTGGAAGATGGAAGCAAATCCTTTAGAGGATTCTGTGCTGACAGGTTTCACAAGTAGCTCCCACAGAAATGGAACCACACTGTCTGAGTCTCTCGCTGCAGGTTTTGTTACAGAGCACTGTCCTTTATTACCTGCTTTCTAAAAGGCTTTTTAAATCTCCAAGAGAGTGAGTTCTCTCTCATGTATGAGATAAAGGTACCTAAAGTATTTTGTGTTTGCATTTTAGCTGTTCTGCAAATGAAAGATAATAAAGTTTCTCACTCTTTTGGGCTATTAAACTATCACTCTTGTCTTTCCATCATTGCTTCTAATTATTATTAATACAACCACACAATTACAAATTATTGCTCCCTCTCAGTGGGATTCAGAGTTCATCCTAAATGGCTAATTTCTGGAGCCAGTTGATTGGAATCTGAGCAAGGGAAGTCCTTGATCACTCCTGTGATGCAATGTCATGGATTTTGGATGAGAGGAGAGCAGTGGATGGTAGCTGGCTTTGACACTTCTTCCCACAGTGCTGCTGTGTTGGGATGCCACAGGCTGGGGGGGGTCCCAGGAGGGTGGTGGGGGTGGCTGCTCCCCAGACAGAAGTGAGCTGAGGGTTCCTTTGCTGTTTTGCAGGCAAGAACTGGGACCTGACAGCAGCTTTGAATGACTATGAGCAGCTGCGGCAGGTGCACACGGCCAACCTGCCCCAGGTGTTCAACGAGGGCAGGTTTTACAAGCAGCAGGAGCCAGAGCAGCCTCCCCAGGTGACCAAGGCTGAGAGGCCCTGCCTGCAAAGGCAGGATGACATCGCCCAAGGTAAGAGCTCCTCTGTGGGCTTCAGGGGACAGGTGGGTCTCCAACTTGGGAGCTGTGCTTGGCTGCAGAGAGTGGGAGGCCATGTGCCAGCAGGGTGGGAGCTGTGTCATTGTCACGGGGCTCAGAGCTGCTGCTAGACCCTATTTTTCATGTTTTGGTGGTTATGAGCTCTGCCTCAGTTCTGCAAGTTGTTTTTTTTTTTAATGGGTGATTAAAGTAAAATATGTTGTCCCAAGCAGTCCTGTGGTACTCATGAAAGGAGTTAATTAGAGGGTGTCACAGACCACTCTTGTATATAGTTTTCTATGCTTATTGAAACAAACAAACAAAAAGGTTTAAAAATCTGTATTTCACTCTTTGCATTCTTACTCACAGTGTGTGAATAGGGTGTATGCAGACTATGAATAACTTTCAGCTTTAAAATGTCATTCTTTTATAGTTCCACAGAAACTGCCTCCTATCCCCTGCTGAATAGAAATTGAAACCTTAAGAAAAATTAGTCAGCTACCTCTAACAGTTAATTTCCAGTACAAGATGATCAGCATTAGAATTTGCTTTTTTGTTTGCAGACCTCTTATGGGTTTTATTTCAGATCTCTCTCTCTGACTATTAGGTTGCAATTTTTTTCTATGGATTTCTCAAGAAGCTGTTGTTTGCACCAAGATAAATCTGCAGGTCTGACAGCTTGTCATGTAGGCAGGTAGAGCAGTAGCCTGGTGATGTCTTTCTGTGCAGCCATTAAAAGGAACAGAAGGGCTTCCCTTCCCCTGCTAGCTCTTCCCTTGTATTAAACAGGAAATAGCATCAATACTTAGGAGTTTCAGTAAAGCTTTTTCAAAATCGCTGACTTCCATCAGAAGAAAAGGAACTGTGGTGCTTCTTAAGACTCCTTAAAGCACTGAATACAAATAAAAGAAGGAAGAGCAGCACAGTTGATAAAACCATGTCCCTTCAGCCTCTTTGGGATACAGTTTGCACTGAAATGTCCATCTGATGTTTAGTGGGTGCAGGGTAGTGTGAGGTACGTCTGGCTTTGACCACCTGCACTGACAGCAATTTGGCTGCCAACTCAGTGTGTAGCTGAGGATCTCCTGGTCAGAGAGCCACCTCTGACTGACAGGTGAACCTAGGGGTGTTCAGGCAGGAGCAGAGAAGGGAAAGGAGCACCTTGGTTTGTAGAAAGGAGTGGAGAATGCAGCCAGCAGGGGAGGGCTGGGCTGTGCTGGGAGGGGTGATGGAGTGGCAGCAGGGGATGTCACATGGGGGTGCTGCCCTGCACTTCAGTGTCCCTGCTTAGGGGATTTAGCTGAGATGTACCGGGAGAATAAACAAATTCAAAATCAAATCTTCTGCCTTCTCCCTCCATTTAGGGTAATTTAGGGAGTGCAATTTAACTCTCAGAATTAGAAAAACTGTAATCCATTAGAGAAATAAAAGTTCACAAACTACAAGAAAGTTAATTTTTAATAACCATTAGTCAGTTTGAGATGTCTTAAAAACACTATTAGTCATAAGTTATGTTAAAGTAAGCTTTAATTAGGAATTCAAAACATTAACTGGTTGTCATCTGTCTGTCAATAAATTTTTCTTCCAATGAATCCTTGAAAACTTAAGATAAAGAAAGGAAAATTTTTATAAGAATATTTATTTTTCATATTTTGTTACTCTTACTGCTGGTCTTTTTTGCTAGAAGGAGAGTCAAGTTCCTCTGGCTTGCCAAAGGGACCTGTAATAGGAACAAGCAATCTTTCACAGTGGGGAAATAACCTGAAGAAGGTAGCAAACAAGACGTGGAACAAATTCCCAGTTAAATGAAAGTGCATTGAGCAGCCCTGGCATTGCTGGCCTTTTGGGCAGTGGTGCAGGCTGTAACTGCTCTTTGGTTTCTCGACAGAAAAGCGTCTCTCCAGAGGGATTTCCCATGCCAGCTCAGCCATAGTCTCCCTTGCTCGCTCACATGTAGCCAATGACTGCAGCAATGAGCAGTTCCCTTTGGAGATGCCCATCTACACATTCCAGCTGCCAGACCTGAGCGTGTACAGCGAGGACTTCAGGAGCTTCATCGAGCGGGACCTGATTGAGCAGGCCACCATGGTGGCATTGGAGCAAGCAGGTGGGTGACACCATGGGTGTCAGGAGGCCAATCCACCATTTGGGTTGGCATTTCTAATCCTGCTTCATGTCCAGAGCTTGCACATCCTGCCTGGGAAATAAAAGCCAGAGAGTAAATGTAAGTACTGTGTTCTTTGCCAAATGACTCATATCCCAATCCTCTGTTTCTTTTAAAACATTATAGAAAAAATGGTCAGATTTAGTTAATAAAACAAAGAAATTGAGAGAGGAAGGAAGGGACTGGTGGGGGAGTCATGCAATAGACAAGGACATGAGTCTGGATGGTCAGAGGGAGTTGGTACTTCCAGTTCTCATATGGAAATCACACTGCAGTGACTGTGAAAGGAAACATCTTCAAGTTCTGTTGCAGCTTGAGAAAATAGTTTTTAGATATGTACTTTGTGTATTTATTATTTTTTGTAATGAGTAACTACATAACTTTAAAGCAATACTTCAGTGTTGCCATGAGGAAAAAAGTGTAGATATTTAAAATTAATGTTAATTCACATCTATTAGTAGTTTAAAGTTTTAAGCCAATTTTGAAGGATATGGAGAAATCTATTTAAAATTAGTATTGGTGCTTTATGAAACAGCAGGAATGCTAATGAACCATGAAATGAACACATCTGTATAGTGAAATGCCCAACCCTGGTGATATAAAAGAGTTCTAAAATCAGATTTCATGGTTGCTTGTGGAATATGGAGCAGACAGTTGCTTTTTTTTTGTGTGTGGATTACTCTACTGTGTAACACTGGATTGATCTGGGATTAATTCTCCACCCCTGGTGCCCTCTGTGAGCCCAAACTGATAAAGTGCAGCTCAGGTTTGAGGCAGGAGCTCTCCTAATCTGGTGTCTCACTGAGTACTTAGGAGGTGTTGTCATGTGCTCTTTTTTAGCTTTGGTAATTGAAAAGCCAGACATACTTAGATAAATGCCTCAAACAATACATATTTAAGGAAAAAGAAACAAAACCTATAAACAACCAAAAGAACCCCAAGCAGTGTTCAGAAGGCCTTTAGGCCTTTTTCTGGGAGAAGTAGCAGTGTAAAATAAGGTAGGAATTCTACCAGGCAACCATGAAGCATGAAAACTGCAAGTTACCTATGAAAAAAATATATCCAGTTTCTCTAAGAACTAGCTAACCCAAGGAGGACAGGGAAAAGTAGGATGATTCTTCCTCTGGCTGCTCTGCCAAACCCTCCAAATTCCGTAGGGATAGCAGAAGATACCTTGGTACAGTACCATACAGTTAACCTACTTGCTGCAGTGCAATTACAGCCTTTAGAGTCTAGTGTGAACTAGAAGATCACAGAGGCTTTCTGACCTTAAAATCAGGGAATAAGTGAATTTAGAGCTGACATCCTCTAATCCATACAGAGCTGGCTGGCTTTGAACTTGAAATGGCTGCAGGAACTGTACAATTTTCTGCCTCCTAGCATTCCTCTCTCAAACCTCTCTGAAAATTAGAACAAATAATTTATTTTTTTCTCCATATTAATTAGGGCAGTAATTTGACACACACTGGAAAAGTGTCTTCATCCCCAGAGCTTCTTGCACCCTGGAAAGGAGAGGGTTTGACCATTTGAAGCCCTCAGGGTTTTGATCACTGGTTTCCTTGTAGCCTGCATAGACTTAGTTTACTTCATGAGCATTGCATTCAAATAACCTGGAACTTCCTGGGAAACACTTCTGTATTTCAAGTAAGTTAAACAGATCAAATAGTTTGCTTAAGAAAATCATGTAAGGCTTCATAGAAACTAACCTTTTGTCTTTGTTTTAGATGTAAAGATATCCAGTTTTCTGCCTATTTTATATGTACAAAATGAAGATAATGAATTCATAGGAAAGCCACATGGTATTAGACATTTTGTCTCCTACCAACAGTTTGACTGTGGTTTGGTCAATGGCATAAGAAACCCTAAAAGATGAGGTGCATTCCCTGCAAAGAGCTTAAAATATATTTCAAACCAACCCATGAAGAACAGTAGCTTTTGTAGGTGAGGTTGGGGGTGTTGTTAAAGGAAGAGGAGAGTATGCTTGGGTATAATACCATGAATTTCAAGATAAAAGAAATAGAAAAGAAGCTGATTAGGCAAAGGAAGAGGAAATTTGCTAGGAACTAACAGCTTACTACTCCCAAAACCTGGACTGGGAGAACAGAATTGCCACTAACAGTGTCACTCGTGGGTTCTGAGGTGGCCATATGAGCTGGGTGTCTGTAAAAACCTGTAAAGTTTTTGTGTTCTTTTTTTATATGCTTAAACTCTTGCTAGCTTGACATCTATATGTGACATCATGTCCTGGTTACATCCTATCTGTATGAAAACTCAGAACAAAATCCCTAATTTACTGCAAAAGTGCTGTGAGATGATAAAGGAAAGGCCCTGCCAAAGGCAGTGTGATTTACTTACTCCCCACTGCTGCAGTGTATTGTTTACTGCTTAATATGATTGCTTTCCAAATATTCCTCTGAAAGGAGAGAATGCATCACATTCATAAAAACGTGTTGAGGTTTTGTCCATCTTGTAAACTCAGCTGTTGATTATTGCCAGAATTGGAATGAGGTCAGCTCCTGAGTAATGGGCAGACTAAGCTCTGGCAGGAATTGCTGTGCTTCTTCAACAGAGGATAGCTCGAGGTACTGATAATATTAAATGAAGTCTGTGTGGAAGCAATTTTATAATTCTAAATATTTTGCTGCAGCAAGTTGATTTTCATTATAGACATGTGCTCCCCTGTGTGTTGTTAATGTGTGGGTTGACACAAAAAGAGATGTTATGAAAAGTTCTGCGGTACTGAAGTAGTGTGTTTTAAAAAACAGTACAGGCAGAGGAGTGGCTGGACTAACACAGTGTTTTTAACTGAAAGAGAAACAATTCTACTGCAGTGGACAAATATAATTCAATACAAATGGTACAAGTATACTGTATGAAAGTCCAAGAACTGTAAACAGTAATATGCTGTTAAGCCTGGGCTTCATGTCTCCCAAACCAATCCACCAAAATTGTGGAGATGTTTGATCTCAATTTTCACCTAAGCTTAATTTTCCTGGCTTTTCCCTAAAAGGACCCACTATAACTGCTGGATTTGGAAAATGAAAACGCACCACTTTTTTGTTATAATCCAATAATAAACACATAGCTGCTATTTTTTCAGTCAGCCATAAGCTTTGTGATGTTAACCAAGCCCCAGACGCTTTTTGCAGGATGCACTTGATGAAAGATCACTTTTATAAAAATCTTCTGTTACTCAAAAGATTCATAAACACCAGACTTTGGCATTTCTTACCAATAGATGGTAATCTGCAAAGCAGTGTCACTCATTATTTCCTGAAATCCTACCTAAGGTCTGTTTTTAGGTATTCTAACTAGGCTTTACACACAGCACCTTGGTGTAATTTATTGCTGAATACGATCCCACCAAAACATTCTGCTAAAAACAGGTGGCAAGTTGTTATTTCACAGATGCAGGAGTTGCTAAAAATGATCTTGTTCTTTCCAAAGGCTGTCTAATAGTGCTTTAAATTAAGCTTCTTTAGTGCATATTTAATTTAGAATTTGGTAAGCTTAGTCTGAGGTGTAGTGCAGCTGCTAAAATCATTTGAGGATTACCAGATGTGCTTATTGATCTGCTGTGCATCTTTACAGTGTGGTACTCTTAACCCATTTGGACCAATTGCAATTTAATTTCATTGTTCTTAGTACCCAGAACAAATTACTGGGGTGCATAATAAATATTGCTACACTATTTTCCCCTAATGTGTATTATCTGTAGTTACAAATAAACTTCACTATGATTTTGTAATGAAAACTTATTAATGGAGAGGCACTTATTTGTTGTTTGAACTACCTCCTGTTTTGGGGTTTAACCTTAAGTGCAAGACTGCCTGTACATATATATAGATGCTATTTATTCCCAGCTTCCCAGTCAAGAAACTGGGGGAGAAAAAGTCTGCCTATTGCATTATTCATTCAATTATTCACTTGTGCATTACCCACAGACCTGCAAGTCTTGGGAAATGTACCAGCTCTACTCATCCCTGTTAATCATCTGCTCTTCCTCATCCCCAGAGATGCTACACAATTACCCCCATTTGTTTGCTTTCTATTAGAAGTGCTCCCATGACCTTTTAACCAAGACTTAACACTCCAGTTTGCTACCACATGGCAACCTGTGTGCCAGGAATTACCTACTTTTAGTTGGGCTTGGGCAGTGATAGTCTTTATGACTTATTTCTTCATGGAATAGGTATCCTTTTGCCAGGCTTTTCCAGAACCTGTCTCTGGTTTATAATCTGTAAAACATGCTTCCCATTGCAATGATGGATAAGTGATTCTGTAAGTATTCCCAAAAGAGAAAGACCACATTCTATACTACACCTCGGGCTATGCTTTGGTGTCATTTTAATTCTCTGGTAGTGTAGCTGTTGGTTTTAGTAGATCTAATAATGATTTACACTATGGGAAATGAAAGAAGAATCAGCTGTTGAAGCAATACATCTGATTGAAATAATTTACTTAATAAACTTACCTTATAGTAACATATGTTGATTACCACATACATATTGCTTTTGTCTGTAGACAAAAGAAAAATTCCTTTATTACCTTAATGTAATCTGTCGTGTGTGTGTGAGGCCAATGTTGATTATGTTTAGGAACTGACAGCAAGACTCATAATGGTATTAAGGCAATAAACTCCTTGGAAATCCATCACTGGATGCAGCATATGAGACTGGAAGATGCTAATTAATTAAAGGTGCTCTTTTCTTTTCTAGATCCATGTGGAGAATAGTTTATCTGCCTCATTTCTAATCTTCTCAGTTTTGACTTCTAACATTACATTTAAGCTTATTTGGTAAAGAGGGTGCTCATGGTTCCCCGTGCTGCTCTGTGTTTACCTGCCCAGAGCACAGCTCCTGTTCCAGGTTCCTCTCCCCCTGTGACCCCTGTTTCCTTTCCAGGACGCCTCAATTGGTGGTCCACGGTGTGCACCAGCTGCAAGCGCCTGCTGCCCCTGGCCACAACGGGTGATGGAAACTGCCTCCTGCATGCTGCCTCTCTAGGTAAGGGGCAGTCTGGGCAGGAAACCTCCTGCCAGAAATACTCACTGCTCTTCACATTTCACTGTAGTGTTGTTTCCCTAAAGCAGGAAAGGAAAAGGTTTCTCAGGATATAAAAGTATAACTGGAACGGTATCCAAACGCATGTATCACAAACACCAGGGATCTGTATTTTCCTTATATTTTTTTTGTTCCCAGCCTAACAGGTCTGGAACAGGCAAATTCCAGGTGCTTCTGTTGGATTGTCCTTATTGTGCGCAAGGAAATTAGTTAATTCTCTTGATTTTCTTCCAGCAGTTCTGTGCTGTTTCAAGAATGCACTGTCAATCTCTGTTAGTTCCTTGTAGGGTTTAAGCATATGTGAAACAGCATTTGGGGTGAATTGAAATAATTTCCAATTGATGAATTAATTGTTTACACAAGATTTTTTAAGCCTTTCTGCAAATCACAGAAAGCTGTGAAGCCGAAGGTCTTTGTGCTTTCTACATCCTAACCTATTTATGAGGAAAGTTAGATTTTTTGCTACTGCTAAAATCTTCCACCAGAGGTACTTCGAAGAGTGACTCTTTAAAAACATGGGGATTTTTAATATTTTGAAGAGACTTCTCTTGTTGAAAGATGTAGCAAGAAAAACGTTTTTCTATTTCCAAGGATGCTTTTATCTTTGTCTACTTAATTTTGTATGTTAATTACTGTAAATGTTTGGAGTATTTTGACCTGAACTCGGGAGCTGACAATTTAATGACTGAAACATGGCTGTCTCTAGGCCCGGGACTGGGGACAGCTCTGCTTTCTTTTGGTGTAGATTACTGTTCCCAACCATATAAAGATGTTTCATTATCTTAAAATGAACTTGAAAGCCTGTGGCTGGTGGTATTTTTAGACTTTCTATCATCTTGAATGCTTTTCTCTTCATTTTGAAACCAGAGGAAATTTCCTGCTGTGTAAGAGCTGGAGCCTTTGGGGGCCGGCACCGTCTGTGATTCCAAGGGGTGCCTGCAGTGCTCATTAACATCCTTGTGCCTGCTGGCAACTGCAGCTAAAACCAACCTGAGCACTGAATATTCCGTGGTTTGCAGCAAAGCTGGAGTTGCCTGCAAGCAAACACTGAACCAGCTCATATCCTTGGTTGTTCCTAATCAAAGTTTAAAATGTGTTAAAACTCCTGTTGCTCATTAGCTTATTTGCAATGACTCTTTCTTTTGGAAATCTTAAAAATAGTGGGTGAATTATTAGCCAGGGAGAATCTTCAATTATGTATTAGCTATTTCTCTTTCACTGTAGCTTCTTTAAAAGTGGATGTCTTGTGCTGCCTTAGGGATGTGGGGATTTCACGACCGGGACCTTGTGTTACGGAAAGCCCTCTATACTATGATGAGAAGTGGAGCTGAAAGGGAAGCACTGAAAAGAAGATGGAGATGGCAACAGACTCAGCAGAATAAAGAGGTCTGTATGGCCCAAAGACAGCCTTGTTAATACCATTTAGGGTTACAAACATTCTTAAGTGTGCTGTGAAAGTTTTAATTGCTATCAAATTCCTTGTGCTGCCATTTTGTTTGGGGAAAGAGATACTTGTATTTGAAATTTTCATACCAGAATGCAAATGTGTTTGTAGCTTTGTGGATATAACTATGCAGAGTTTTGTGCCTAAAAGTTGCATTTGGAACATGTAGAAAAATAAATGTGTAATTTAGCTATCAAAAGCATTTAAAAGTGAGTGGATGAAATTCACTAAAGAGAGAGAACTCCATTTAGGAAAGATTTCCCAGAATCTTGAATTAGAATTTTTAGAGCTGTGACCAAATATTGAGTGGAAGTGTTGTAACTAAAAATAATCTGTAAATTTGATTTGATTTTTGATTAAAAGCTGTACCTTCAGCATGTAACTATTTCCTGAAGATGTGTCTATGTCTAAGCAGTGGCTAGAAAAGCCAGTTTTAGGAGTAATCCTGAAGGCAAATAAGTGAATATGCTAACTCTACAGTTGTATTTTAGATCTTTTACATAAATTAATATTCTTTAACCTGAGTAGAAATGTTGAACTATTAATGGTCCAAGATACTGAACTGAGTCATGTGTGAAGCTCAGGTGAGTTGTAAACACTGTACAGAGCTCTGCCTGCACTGTGAGTCAGCAGAGTGGTGACAGCATCTCCTTGTGCCCCATAGTCAGGTTTGGTATACACGGAGGAGGAGTGGGAGCGCGAGTGGAACGAGCTGCTCAAGCTGGCGTCGAGCGAGCCGCGCACGCACTTCAGCAAGAACGGGGGCACTGGAGGGGGGTAAGCTCACCCCGTGACAATCCCAGCCTTGCTCTCGGTAGGAAAACAGCACAGCACAGCTGGGTGAAGGTGCTCATAGCACCACCAACCTGCCTTTGCAGCTGTTGTACTGTTTTGGCACGGCAGAATTATCTAAATATCCCATTGTGTGGGATCTTTAACCTGAGGTTACTTTATATCCCAAAGAGTCTGCATGTAATAAATCCTAATTGTTTTTCTTGTGGAACAAGCATGTTGTCAGTATCATTTAGGTTTTTTTCAGGAATATATTTGTGAAAAGATTTGGGATGAAACAGTATCTACAATATTCAAATACCCCTGACCCATATATAGAATCTGCTTTAAATAGCCACTGTTATAAACCATCCCTTGCTTTCAGTGCAGTTATCCCCAAAGGATAGGATTATTGACCAGCCTTCAGAATGCAGAAGCTTTAGTTTTTGTGTCTAGTGTTTATCACTAAAAATATTTAGTATTTCCTCAGTGCATAATTTTCTCTACCTACTGTTTCCCTTGGAGACAATAATGTGTGGTGATAAACACATTGACAAAATAAAGCATACAGCACAATGTGAGTAACAAAGTTTGTAGAAAATATTCTTTGGCCTCTGAAAGAATATTTTATTTTCCCTTTAACCTTGTGATGTTAAGGATAGGTAATTCTAGGAATTCAGGAGAACTTTGCTTAGAAAATTGTCAGCCACAGTGTGTCTCATTTTCTTCTATTCTGAAGTGAAAAAAAAAGTATTTAAGTATTTCCATTTTAATCTCTAGTTTGTTTCTTATGTTTGTACATATTTTCCTGTTGATACATTTCAGTTTTCTAATGCAGTTCAGTTCATATTTCTATTAAATCTGGTCATTCAGCCCAAATTTTCTCTGACTTGTTCTGTTTCATTTTGTATCTTCCATGTACCACATATTTTCAGTACCTTCTAGTCAGAGATGCCCTCAAATGTTCTTTGCCAGGCAGTCAACCTTCAGTTCTCAGGTACCTACACAGGGTATAGGTAGTACATAAATAACCTTCTCTTCATGGTTTGCATTTAACTTTTTTCAATCAAAATAAAGTAAATACAAATAGCCAACAGTTAATTTTTCATTTGAAATAGTGAAAGATGGATCAGGCAAGAAATCCTTATACTATTAAAGATTTGAATGTATACTTCTCTTTACATTCATTCCAAAGACAGAATGAGTGTGGCAGAATGAATTATTTTTTTAGTTTAATGAGCCCATGTTCAAAGTAGGGCCCTTGACAAGGAAAAGGAATATCAAAATAGTATTTTTGAGATGGGGTATATTATGTCCTCTAGTTAGTTGCTATATTAAGCAAGCTTGCACATCAGTCTTTGAACCGTAGATGAGACATTTTCCTTTGGTGTCAGAATTAGCTAAAGCATCAGAAGTTGTATCTGCTTCAAAAGAATTCAGTGACAAACCTAAGGCTGGAATTGTGCTGCCTCATTCACCTGCAAATTTCTCTCAGTTATTTTTCAGAGTGAGCTACATGCAAAGGAGATCAGCAATTGTTGCTAAATTTTCAAAGAGTTCTCCTTTGTGACACTGTCATTCTGAGGCTGGGAAATTGGAAAAAGAGAAAAAGGAAACACATAAAAACCTGGTTATTAAGTTCTTATTTCCAGCATGTAAAGCAGAGCAAGCAGATTCTTGTTTTGAAACAGATTTGCACATCTTCCTGTAAATGTAAAAAATTAATTCTAGATTAACATAATTGCTTCATTTATCTCCATTTACAAGCAAAAGCAGGGGCACTGAATTGAAGGAACTGCAATGAAAAAAAGGAAAATGACTGGTACCCTGGTTTTTGTTAAGAACCTAACTATTGCCATCCTGCTCAAAAGAAAATTTCATCCCCTTCCTTCACTGAGCAATTGTCAGTCAGCCTGTTCTCCTGTAGAGTGAATATGACTGTTGAAAACCCAGGTGCTGTTGTGGTTTGAGCTCATACAGACCCTGGAAGTGGATGATAATTGTACTTATTGTCACCTCCCAGGTGTGTCTGTGCTGTTGGCATTGTCTTATTAATAAGTTCAAGGGACTTAAAATGGGGAAGAAGGGGAGGGAATACTGCTGTAATCTTCCTGTAGGTCATTGGAATTGAGTTTGAGGCAGAAACCCAGAACATTTAAACAGGAAGTACCTCTCAAATGCAAGTGTCAGAAGGGAAGGGAATACTGCTGTAGTCTTCCTGTAGGTCATTGGAATTGAGTTTGAGGCAGAAACCCAGAACATTTAAACAGGAAGTACCTCTCAAATGCAAGTGTCCTAAGGTTTTGTTTTCTTGGCTTGGTATTCAGGGTGCTTCAACAAACAGCTCTTCATACACAACTCCTGCAGCCATGCAAGACCCTCACCTTGTACAGAAGGTAGTTTAGACCACTTAACAAGATATTGCCCTAAAATTATTTTTATTTGATCTGGTGTCTGTTACAGAAGTGCTATTTCTTTTAAACTGTTCAGTATGTGCAGCAATTGTAGGGTGCAGATAGAAATGGTTCATTATAACATATTTATTGATTATTAGCTGTAGTTTCTAAAGGCTAATACCTCTTTATCTGGCCTATTTTCAGTTCACATAAAGTACTGAAGCCAAGCACAGCCAAATTGCTGTGGTGATTCAAATATGGGACCTAAAGCATTCACATTCTGTGTTTCCTTTCCTTTAGTCAATTCAATATACCTTTTTTTCCTTGAAGAATGAAAGAGAATGTTCCACTACTGTGCAATTTCCTGTGTTTGAATTGAAGCCCATTGCTGACAAACACTGTAAGGAAATCAAAGGAGAGGTTCCTACACCTACAGCTGCAGCTGTGGTTTCTGCTGGTTTTCATTTGGGAACTAAGCAGGAAAAGAAAGGTGTCAGAAATGGAATGGAGGCAAACTGAGCCCTGAACTCAGCTATCATTCTGGTCTGCTTCTGGCAAATCACCAGGTTGAAGAACTTTATCCCTGTCATGTTATTTCAGTGTGTCCCAGCTGTCCGAGGGCATTGGTCTCTTGCTCTGTGTGAATCCCAAAATGAGTCCTAAACTCAGAAGAGCTGTTAGAGTTTGTTTGACTGAAAATCTGGAGCTGTGTGTGGGGAAGGAAAGCAATGTTACTATAGGGAGCAGTTAGCAGGAAATCCAAGGACATGAGAACAGAATTGCTCAGAATTTACAGGTGAGAGAGCAGCAGCCAGCCAGGTAGAACAGCAGGGTAGGTGACTTTTCCCTTCCAGCTTTTTGAAAGAGGTCTTCTTTCATTCCTGGCTACAGTACAAATTGGATTTTCTATAAGAGAGGTAATCTCTTTGGGGTGCTGAGACCATGTCTGCTGTGTTTGGACTGGAGGTACCAGTGGTCCTGTAGGTCAGACTGAGGTTTTTATTTGTTTTTCTTTTTATTAGTAATTTGCTCTTAGAATAAAGATAATTTATTTAGTCAGAGTGGTTGAGCAGGATTCTGCAATGCAGATTTGCATATTCTTATATAAGTGGATTTCATTATTTAAAGTTAGCTTTACATGTACAGAAGAATTAATTTCTTAAATTTTCTTTGGTTCTATGTTTTATTGACAAAATTATTCTGTCCACAATTTTCATGGTCATGTAGCCAGTGTACGTAAAAGATCTCTGAAAAAAAGTGGAATGATCATTGGATCAAAGGATGTGGCAGGTTGCTATGGATACTTGTTAATGATGATTTATCATTCTCATTAATCTTTAGGAAAATTCATACTGAATCCTCAGCAAGTGGCACTGAAATAATATGAAACAGGCCACATGAACAAGTGGCAGTGATGGTAGAAAATTGAGCATTGAAGAGGTTTCCCAGAGAGGCTGTGAACTCTCTCTCCTTGGGGGTTCCCAGAGGCTGTCTGGACACAGTGCAGGGCTCTGGGTGGCCCTGATGGAGCAGGGGCTGAATAAGGAGTTCCCTAGAGCTCCCTTGTGACCTCAGCCTCTCTGATCCTGTGGCAGTGAGCAGTGGAATGTGTAATAGCAGAGAAGGGTTTGAAATGTGTGAATATGAGCAGAGATAGTGAATCAAGCAACATGGGGATGTGATACTGAAGAGGAAAAAAGCCCAGTGGAATTTTGGAGTTTGTGCAGTCAGGCATGGCATCAGCTGATCAAAGGGATAGAGATCTCTCTGATAACAGCTGTATCTAGAATACGCCTTTCACTTCGAAAAACCTCATTAACTAGGAGATGAGGAATAATTAGAGGATTTGAAGGAAAAAATTAGGACTGATAGGCTGGAAATACTAATGTGAGAAGATAGCTGGAAATCTTTCTGGCATATTGTCTTGCCAATAACATGATTCCCCTGAGTTGCTTTTGGCTGACAGATTGCTCTCAGGTGACAGAATGGACTGCAAATGCTGAAAAGCTGTTGCAGCCAGCTGTGGAGAAGAGTTCAGTAAGGAACGGGGAAGAAATTGCAAAATGGGGAATTTGGTTTGAACATCAGGAACAATTTCCTGATGAGTGTGGGTAGCAGGAGGAGGGATGCAGGGAAGGAGAGGTGTCACTGCTTGACCAGTGAATGTCCTGCCCCAGGATCATTTCTACCCTGCTGTGCTCCTAGGCTGGGATGAAGGATTTTAAAGTGATGTTCCAGGGAAGGGCTGGATGCTGTGAGACCTCTGAGAGGTTGATGTGTTTGTCCCACACACTCTGGAGCAGTGTCCAGGCACTTCTGCTCTGTTACTGTTCTTCACATACACAGAAAATTAACAGCAGTCAGTTTTGGAGGTTCCCTGCACACCTGGCAGGAAGAAGACAGGAGCTGCCTCCTGTGAATTATCATCTTCATTTTTGTCTGCTTCCCACAACCCTCCCATTTTTCAGTCTTCTTCCATCTAGTTTGTTTTTGTTTTCCAGGCAGAGGCAAAGCTTTGAAATGTGGTTCTGACATTAATGACATTTAACTGGGAAAATGGAAAGGGAGTAACTGAAACAAAAAATGTATTAAATTGTTTATGCAGTCATAGAACTCCTTGGAAATGGTCAGCTAGAGAAGTGGGGGCTACCAGATTTATTCTTGCAGTCCAGATAAAAGAATGACCTCTTTGGTAGAAAATTGACATTCTAGGTTGGCTTCTAAAGGTGCTGGGCATTTCCAGCTCCTGGAAGATTTTGGGGCTGATCTAAAGCATAGTGATACTAGTTGGAAAACTTTTTTTACTTTTAAATGCTGCTATTATTTTATTTACAAAAGCGCATTTTCCTTTCCATTTCTTTTTACCTACTTCAGTGATTGAAATGGGTTTCAGAGGAGTGGGGATATCAGGGACAGTGAAGAGAAAGAGCTGCTGGGGTGTGCTGATCCACCAAAGTCTCATGGTTGGTTCAAGCTGGTTCATAAAGTCTGTGTTCATAAATGCTGTTTTTTCCAGGGTGGACAATGCAGAAGATCCAGTTTATGAAAGCTTGGAAGAATTCCATGTTTTTGTCTTAGCCCACATCTTGAGAAGACCGATTGTTGTAGTAGCAGACACAATGTTACGAGACTCAGGGGGAGAAGGTAAGAGCTCTAATTAGGGATCCGTGCACCTCTGTAAATCAAATCCATTGTAAACTGATACCAGCAAAAGACCCAGCTGTAACATACCAGTGCTCATGGCAGAGCTGCTGCCTTTTTCTGAAAGGAAAAAAACCCCAGAAAACACAGAATGATACTCAATCCATTTCTATTAGATAAAAGTAAAAAAAAAATACAGGATAATTACACAACCCTTGCTGGAATATCCTAGATATTCCCTATTTACTTAAATAACCACCAAATTAAAGAACACAATACATTTCTGACTGGTCTAAGTGAATAAAGGTCTAATTTTGACATGTTTGTTAGGTGCCCCTTAAAACTCAGCAGAAATCAATCTAATCTGACTTTGAAAAATTGAATTTTAAATGGGTGTATCTCAGATTTTTGTTTCTAATGACTCCTTTGCAGCCTCTCATTCAAAAGCTTCCAAAATGTTTTATTCAGTTTGCCTGTGTGAACACAGAAATGTTAGGTAGGTCAATATGTAGAGCCAGTTCAACCCTGTCAGAGAAGGACTCAGAGCATTAAATTCAGCTCACTTTCTAACAGGAACTAGCAGAATTCTAATTCATTATAGGGTGTTACTTAATTAAAGGGGGATGTTTGGCTGATTAAAAGAGGATGTTAAAGAGGGATGGAGTTTACAGAAATTTACTTCCGCAGGAAAATACTGCATCATTTCAGTTTCCATTGCAAATTATGAACTAGAAGTAATGGTTGTAGATGATTCTGTAAGTTATTGAGAAACACGCCTGAAAGACAGTGCAGTGATTGGTCACAGCCAGAATGAGGGGTTCATGAGGGGAGCTCATCTTGCAAATATTTCAGCAATATTTTTGTAGCAAAAGGAAAAATAATTGGAAGCAAAAACACTGAGAGAGTTTTCCTGCCCAAACTTGCTGTTTCCCATAATTATATGTATAAACAAGTGTAAAATCTTTCAAAGGAAAATTTTGCGCCTCCAGATGGAGCATCCCATTCAAATTCTACTTGTAGGATTTTTTTTAGTCTTTCCTTAACTTTATCATATATACATATAATATTCAGATATATACAATGTGTGGACTATAAACATGTTTGTAATTTTTTTTATGGAAATCTGTCAATGAAAGGCACAAGCAGAGCGTGTTACCGAAAGGCCTGACAGTGTATTTACTGACAGTTATTAGAAAATAACTCGGCCTAGAAGTATTACAGGAAGGTACAACTCTGCTTACATGCATGAGAATCCTCAAGATTTTGTTACAAGACCATAATATCTTTACCAATAAACAATTAGAGCAAGAAAAATTATGTAAGAGCAGAAGATCTTCCTCATGGTTCTTTGTATATTTCCTGACATTTTATAATGAAATTTTACCTGTTGTTGTGACTGTTTTCTGCATTGATTACCCCACTTTAAGCTGCTCTCCTGGAGCTCTGATGATATTGCAGCACAATTGTTTATACAACTCTTGCCTGTTTTTTCATATAGTTGTAAAAATCTCTTTTTTCTCTGCAGCGTTTGCACCGATACCATTTGGAGGAATTTATTTGCCACTTGAAGTTCTGCCAAACAGATGCCATTGCTCACCTCTTGTGCTGGCCTATGACCAGGCCCATTTCTCTGCTCTTGTCTCCATGGAACAAAAAGACCAACAGAGAGAACAAGGTATGCTTTAAACACAGCAACACCGGTATATATATTGAATACAGTGCACACAGTATTTTCTTTTACCTGTAGATGTATTTATCTGTCAGAAAGGAAACAGTGCTCATTAAGTTTTATTGCTGCATGTTTAGGAATCTGAGTGGCTTAATCACAAGACAATGGCACAGTCCATTTCTTCCTTTCTAACAACTGGAATAATATCAGCAGACAGGAGCCTCATTTATCTCAGGCACATCTCTCTGCCTTCAGTACCCCAGGTCTTAAAAGAGCAGTAATGTTACAATAACATTAAATGTCCTTCTTGAGGTTAGCAGCTGTTTTTCTGTAGGATCTTCCTATACCTGTACTCCCACAGGAGAGGTGCTGGGAAAGAAACCTGTACCAGATATCCAGGACAGCATCAGAAACATTAAATATTGACTTTCATGTAGAAGTTCATCCAGGTTAATTACAAGGGTTGGTGAATCAAAGTGGTGTTTGTTTTGTGTGACCTGATTGTACCTCTCTTACTTCAGGGCCTTGAATGCACAAGCTTCAGTTGTGTAGAGGAGCAGAGAGCATTTGGCATTTATTTTGGGATGAAGGGAATGCTGTAGCTGCCAAGCCAGTTGCTGTTGGAGACTGCAGCAGTCCAGCAGCAACCACAGCATTGCTGTTGTCTCCATGTGACAGGAGGGAAATGGGCACAGGGATGCTCCAGGAGTGCCTGGGGTTTGCACCTTGTCAGCAGAGCAGCTCTGGCAGTTTTGGCACATGACAAGGGAGAGAGAGCCACAGTTGTCAAGTGTCAGCAGCAATGGCACAGGGGCCTCAGCATGTGGGCAGATTTTGAGCTATCAGAATGCAGCTTAGAGCTGCACCTTCTTTAAAACAGCATCCTGGAGAGCCAGGCCATTCATAACTTGTAGTATTTATGCTCTAACCAAATGTCAGGAGCAGCATCTGGAGGTGTCTGAACTACTGCAGGTACATACACACAAACATAAGCAGCTGCTGAGCTCTGTAGTGGAGCAGACAGTTATGTCTGCGTTTGAGAAGTGTGTGTGGTCAGATAAATACTGATGTGAATGCTTGAAGTTCTGCTTTGGCACAGAGTCCTGTATCAGAACATTCAAAACACTACTATAAATAGATGTAAAGAGAAAACATGCTAATATCCCCTTGTCTGGAGAGGATTTAAGACACATTTTGACACTTCTTATTACACACAGCACACAGCCCCTGGCATTCTGATGGTCGCCAGGGGCCCTCTTTGAAATCCAGTGTCTGATTAAAAATGGGTAAATACTTTTATATTAATGCAGGCTGTACTGATGCAGATCTTGTGTGTCTTTGTTTATGGAAAACACAGACTAGGTCTCTGTCTGTCCTGAGATTGCTCCCTTGGCACTGGAGCTTTCCATGCTGCCGTGCTCAGTCCGAGTAACACAGTGAGAGGTGTGGCAGTGGTCTTGAACAGCACCATGTCAGTTTCTGTGTCAGCATTTTATTGTACTGGCATGTTCAGAAAGAGTTAGTGTTGTTCTTTTTAGATGAATAGTGGCACTTGAGGCATGAGGATGAGAGCTGGGAAGTGCTGTGACTTCCTTCACAGCACAGAAGGCAGCAGCACCCCCAGCCAGGGAATGGCAGCAGAGTCCTCACTGTGTGTGTCACACTCCTGTGGACCAGCCAGCGGCTGTTGCTTGTCACTTATCCCTTCTGCTGGAATTAGGGCTGGTGGGCTGTGCTTGGAGAAGTGTAGTTCCAGCTAGAGAGCCACAGCCAAGTGGGGCCAACACCAACCACAGCTGCAGACCCTGCTGGGTGTCAGGGAGGTGCTGCAGTCTGTGGGGTTTGCTTTAGAAATGAATGGGATGGACTCTGCTGGCAGCTGTGACAAAAAAAATACTTTTCTATCAGGAACTTGGGGAAATGTTACATTAAACCCCAACTATCCAACAAAATTTCCTGAGAGAGAAAATCTCTTGCAGTGAAGACAGAATTTTCAAAGTCCCTCACTTCGGCAGGTTTATTTTCCATGAAAACAGCAATGCTTCACACCAGTCTCAGACTATACCTTAGAATGGGGATACAGTCAGCACTCAACTCCATGAACGCATTTGTGACACTCAGAATGTGCACAGGAGTTGGGACAACAGTGACATGCTACAGACAATCAGCTCTAAGCTTTGTTTTGTGCTTAACTTTGTATTTTAATAAAATGGAGTATCTCTAAGCATTTTTAATAGGTATTTTCAGTATCAGTAGAAATAGCAAGCTTTAAAAAGGATTATTTTCAAATTTCTTTATAAACCAAAATATTTATTTAACTATGTGAAATTTAGTTAATTTCAAGCTGCCCATAGAGAAGAAAGTCACATTTACTCTTTGAAGTTTCTATCCCAAAAAGAGACTGCTTCAACTCTCTGGTGGTTCTTTGCTCCAAGCTTTCCATCACCACCTGTCCTAGGATTACATTCACAGTTTTTTACCAGACTGTACCTGTAAAACCAGGTGCTACCAGAAGGGAACTGCTGTGTTGTAAATTTACAACATTACTCTTTCCTAAGTTGCCTTCTTGCTTTAAATGGTGGAGGACAGATGTCAGTCCAGCCAGTGTCTCCTGGTAACTCAGTTAATTGGCAGAATATGCATTTTCCTTGTGAAACACGTTCAGTTAATTGTTTTCTCAGTTATTCCAGCCTCTGTGTTGCAATAATTTCATTGAATGCTTTAGGCTGAGCCCTCCTATTACACCAGAAGTGTCAGCAGTGCGTTCATCTGTCACACAGTGCACATTCGCAATGTCCCGGTGCCCCAGGACGCCGCAGTGCAGTGTGTGCTGTGTGCCCCGCAGTTTTTGCGGGGAGCTCCAGTCCCGCCGTGCGGGGCCGAGCGCGGCCGGCAGGGGGCGGCGCCCGCGGGGTTTGGGGCGCTTTGGGCCGTTCTGGGCAGCCCCGCGAGCCCGGGAGCAGCGTGGAGAGGAACGCTGCGTGTCCTGACAGAAAGGGTTACAGACAGCACAGAGCCCCTGGGGCAGTCAGGGTTCAGTAACTGAGCGCCGGGGCAGCGTGGAGAGGAACGCTGGGGTTACAGACAGCACAGAGCCCCTGGGGCAGTCAGGGTTCAGTAACTGAGCGCCACCATGTTCGGGTGGCTTCTCCGGGTTTCTTTGCCCTTGGATTGTCTGGAATGAATACTCAAGGCAAGTCCTGAAGAGCTCTGGTGCACAAAGGTAAATGCCCTGGTTAGCTGTCAGAGGAGCAGCAGTGACCTGCACCATGCTGAGGATCCTACCCAGGCCCTCAACAGCTTTTATATGTTTTCCTAATCAAATGGAAGCGAATCAGTGGCTTTAATTAAAACTGACATTGCTTTATGCCTTAGTCTCTTCCTGGTGATGAATGATAGACACTCTGTGACATCTGAGTGTGGTCCCTGCATGCTGAGTATAAAGAAGAGGCAGAGTCATTAGGGCAGAGCCTGAGCAGAGAGGGGAAAGAGCAGAAGAGCAAAACTGCTGGGCAGCAGTGCTGGGCTGTAAGAACAATAATGGCCTTTGCACTGCACTCACTCAGTGGCCTCAAACTGACCTCTTAACCCATATACATGTTGATCTCTGCTCTTCAATTATGTTAATCCAGTGTAAATCTAAAATCACTGTAGCTTCCTCTTGCTTTCTTAATGTTGATATAAATATATTTTTATTTCTTTGACAGTACAAAGGTACTAAACTAAAAAGGCAAAATAATTAACAGACATGTGAATCTCTGATTCTGAGAGGCAGGAATATTGCAACATTTTATTGCTTTCTGCTGTTCTAATGGCTCTGTCTCCAGGAAATGTTGATTGTACAGTAAAATGGCCATGTGCTCTCTCCAGAGGTCTCCCCTCCTCCACAGGTGACTGTCATTCACTCCAGGAGCAATCAGTGTATTAACCTCTCCCTCTTTTATTGCACAAACACGAAAACAGGCAAATGGAGCTCAGTATAAATCATTTGTGGTGCTCTGGATGAGGCAATTCTGCAGCACAAAGTGAGGCAGTTCTGCAGCAGTGATTCTGCTTTTCACAGCTGAGTCTTTTCTTCTTTTTGTCATTTTTGTTTCCCCCACCCCAATCCTTGTTTCTTCTCTGCTTCAGCGGTGATCCCCCTGACTGACTCTGAACACAAGTTACTGCCTTTGCACTTTGCGGTCGATCCTGGGAAAGACTGGGAGTGGGGAAAAGATGACAATGATAACACCAGACTGGCCAAGTAAGACCTTTCTGTAACTTTGGTGTTAAGCAGTAAAATGCCTTGAGCTGTGCCTGGGTGCAGTACTGGGAGAACTGCTAACAGTGAGGGCTTGGTTCATGTGCTCTGCTTACATGGCAGATGACATGGGGGGGTTCTTCAGCTGACAGTCACAATCAGGCTGCTGTTACATCTTCCCCTGTTATGAAGTATTGCTTTTTCTTTCAAGCTTTTTGACTGCTTGTTCCCTTCTTTTTTTCTTTAGTTTGATTCTGTCCCTTGAAGCAAAGCTTAATCTTCTGCACAGCTACATGAATGTAACCTGGATCCGCATCCCCTCTGAGACACGGGTAAGGTCAGCTTCCCCCTTGGTCCCACAGCATGGGAGATGCAAGGCACAGCAGGACAGGCTGCCTGCAGACACCTCAGTGTCCTGGCAGCAGGGACAGTCACTCATGGCTCACTGACGCCAATCAGGCTTACAGATTTTTCTGGTTATTTGTTTTAATAACACTGTTGCTTGTATATTTTTTGATGAAATGTGTCTTCTACCTTATTTTTTCTGGTATAAATTTCAGTTGTTTGTGTAATTTAAAAAAACCTTTTCTCACCATTGTTTTCTCAGAACTTTGTCTCGCTCTCCTGATGCCACCATTAGGTCACCAACTTCTTTCTGAGAGTGCATGTGCACTTGTGGACAGCTCCCAGTTTAGAGTGGCTGACAAAAGGCCACAGACTGGCACTGAACTGGAGCTTGCCTCTTCCAGAGAGCTGTTTTAGAACCCTGCCCAGCTGGCACTGAAATTTCTCTGCAAATTGCATTGAATAGGTGGAGGGGTTGGGCTGGAAGCAAAAGGTTGCTAGGAGAGGATGGAGGTGATTTAGACAGCCTAAACAGATGGGGTTTGAACAGAGAAACAGAACACAAAAGGAGAAAGTATTTTAACAAGCTGCAAGAGGGGAAAAATCCATTTTTCTGTAGTAGTAGCTACCACATCAGAAAAAGGAGTCAAAATGGTCCTGCAGCTGTAAGTGGTGAGCCCTGTGGAACCTGGGTTACCTCCCAAATGCTCACATTTGCTTCATGAGCATGGTCAGGTCACTGCAGCACTTTCCCCTCTGCTCCCAGCTGAGTGCTGGGGTGCTCAGGGCTCCTGGGAGAGAGGACATATAAGTACCCAGGGACAATGGGAGGCAGGTATTTCTATACCAGAAGTATATAGATGTACGGAGCTTACCCCTCCCCATGTCCTGGTAGTCAGTTGAATGTTTCAGATTTCTCTAGCAGATTTCAGCTTCATGGTGCTGAAAGCAAGGCTGTTATGCAGCAGTACCTGAAGAGTCCTGTTTTAAACTACCCTAGGATCCATGTTATTGCATTTTCAAGGAAGGTATTTCATCATGTTACTTAAAATATAAAGTGGATCTCAGACTTATGACCAGTTTTATCTGCATTGCCTTTCCAATAAACATGAATACACATCATTGTATTCCTCAGCCTACTTGCTTGAGTTTAATGTCTGATATTTCAGATTACATGTTTAGCTCTGGTGCATCGAACCTTTAGTTTTCATGCACCAGAGACCTAAATAAATAAAAAGTCAATTTAAATAAGCTGGGTTTTGAACATAATCAGTTTTGAAATACTGCTGCACACAGGTTTGTGTGCTGTATGCTCCTCACAGCTTTCAGCAGCAGCTCATTCACCCTCCATCGCATCCTCCCCAGCTCCTTTCCCATGGGCTGAGGGACAGGACAGCCTGCACTGCTGATTTTCCCTGTCCTGGCTCACCAGGGCAGGAGGGAACTCGCTTCCCCCATGACTCAGGCACTGACTTTCACAGAGCATCTGAGTGACTGACCTCTCTTCTACAAATGTGTCTGAAATGAGCCAAAAGCTACTGTAGGAACAAGCAAAATACATAGTAAGCACAGCCAGAAAAGCTTTATTTAGTGATGAAACCAGTAAAAAATGTCAGTGCATAAATTTAAAAATGTATTTAAAATCAGTGTCAAAATCTGTATTGAATTTGGGGTGGGTATTTTTGCACCAGCTCCTGTATGAAATGGATTTTGCTGTATCTAATTGTAATTCCTTTTCCATAGCAGGCCCCTTTGGCTCAACCAGAATCCCCTACAGCTTCCGCTGGAGAAGACGTGCAGTCTCTGGCTGACTCCATGGACTCAGACAGAGATTCCATCTGTAGTAATTCCAATGGCAATAATGGCAAAAACGGTAAAGAAAAAGAAAAGGACAAACAAAGGAAAGATAAAGACAAAACCAGGACGGATTCAGTTGCCAATAAAATAGGAAGCCTCAGTAAAACCCTGGGAATTAAACTGAAAAAGAACATGGGTGGTCTTGGAGGTCTGGTGCACGGGAAGATGAGCAGAGCTAATTCAGGGAACGGAAAAAATGGTGACACAGTAGAGAAAGTCAAAGAGAAGAAGTCCAAGTCTCGCAAAGGGAGCAAAGAGGAATCTGGACAGTCTGCGAGCACGTCTCCGTCTGAAAAGACCACTCCATCTCCGACTGACAGAGCCAGCAGCTCCCCCACTGAAAAGGTGAACACTAAACCCTTCTCTGACAAGCAGTCTGACCCATGGAAGTACAGCACAGACGTGAAACTCAGCCTAAATATTTTGAGAGCTGCCATGCAGGGTGAACGAAAGTTTATTTTTGCTGGCCTTCTTTTGACCAGTCACAGGCATCAGTTCCACGAGGAGATGATCGGCTATTACCTGACCAGTGCCCAGGAGCGCTTCAATGCCGAACAGGAACAGAAAAGAAAGGAAGCTGAGAAAAAGGCTGCGCTGAATGGCTCCTCCAGTAGGAAAATGGAGACAGAGGCATTTTCAAAAGAAAAATTAGAACCATCTCCTCAGGATAGGGCATCACCCGTCTTACCTCAAAGCCATACAACCCAACTGGTTTTAAAATTTAAAGACCGCACTAGTCCCACCCCTGGGTCCTTTTCTTCACCCAGCAACAGCGCCAAGAAGAGCGGCCCCATCCCGGTGTCTGCCCACTATAGCCATACCCCCCCCGTTCAAAGGCAAAGTGTCATCCATTTGCATGACGTCAACTCCAAGCCATCGAGCTTCCAGGATGATACCTACAAGCCAGTGGTTGGCACCCTGAAAACCTGTGCCACGTACCCGCAGCAGAACAGGTCGCTGTCCTCGCAGAGCTACAGCCCCGCGCGGCTGCCCGGCATGCGCACGGTGAACACGGTGGAGTCGCTGAGCTACGCCAGGCCGGCCGAACACAAGTCCCAGACCTACACAAACGGCTTCAACACCGGGGACATCAGAGACTGCTTGGAGTACGCTGACGAGGATGCTCCTCAGAGCTGGCTGAACAACGACAAAAACCAAGGCAGAAGCACAGTTTGCCCAATATATTCCATCCAGCAGAACCGCTGTAAGAAGGAGAACTGTTCCTTTTATGGTCGTCCTGAGACTGAAAATTACTGTTCCTACTGCTACAAAGAGGAGTTAAAGCGCAGGGAGAGGGACAGCAAGGGACACAGGCATTGAGGATTCTTCCATGACTACTTAGTTTTACCATTTTCTTACTTACAAAGTAAACAGTGTTGGATTGCAGTAAAAGGAATCCTTAAGGAATAAAGGATTGATGAGTAAATAGTGTCTAGCTCTTCGCTTTTCTGGGGCAATGAGGAAATAATAGGAATAATTTATCATAAAAAGATATTATTTTCCATTTTGTCAGTGTCTTTTTTACATGTACTGGTAAGCTGAAGGGTTGTTTACTCCTTTGTCAGTGCTGTGTATATGTTTGGTCAAAAATTTACTAATGGTGCCTGAATTTACACTGACATCACTCAGGTAGTAGAATGATAGGGGAACGTCATACTAGTGAAGATGTGGTGTTGTTGTAGGGTAGTATCTGCCTTGCAGACATTTGAAATGATATAGCTATAGAGTATTTTTTCCTCAGTAAAACCTAAATTTTTCATAGCCTTTTTTTTCAAGAGGGTAGTGATTTTGCATACTGCACATTTTTAACATGGCAGCATATTGCGTTGCTACTAACGTTTGTATATTTCAGTCTGAAATGGAATGATTCTGGAAAAATGAGAGTGAAAGGTCTGAATTCATGAGGGCTGTTGGTCATCTTAATTTTAATTTTAAGTTCTTGCCAATTATTTCTAAATTTTCATTGAAAGAAAAGTAGATTTGAGCCACTTTTATTTGCACTGAGTTTTTAAAGAGGTTTTATAAGAAATTTCAATATGACTTCATGTCCCCAAGTCCCCTCACCAGTATAGTTTTGCACAGCTGAATTTCAGAAGTATTTTAGTTGATGTTAAAATGCAGAGAAATATTACAATAAAATTAAAATATTAAAAAAATTACTAGATATGAAGAATTTGATGACCAGCTAGGAAATTTAGGATCATTTTAGACTCAAACTGCTCGCCAAAACCAATGTAATGCATCATTTTATTGCCTTAGCTAGTCACTAACCTAATCATTATTTACTTACTCCTTCTGAACATTATTGAGTGATAATTATTGCAAATGTAACTACTTGAGCCTTTCTTGAAGACTGTTGGCTCCTCTTCTTTTCAAGTCTCCTAGAGTGAGTCATCTCCCCCCAGGAGGCTCCCAGATGGCTGTGAAATGCCTCCAGCAGGAATGGCAGCTCCTAGCACAGATTTGCACAAGTCTGAGATCCAAATATTTACGTAAGTGTTTGCAATACTTCTGAAAATAAAACTTTGCTCACAGAAGCATTTCTGCAGAGCAGACGCTGCAGATACTGTTGAAGTAGATGGATGACATGAGGAAGTTTTCTGGGATGCAGCTCTGGGCTTGCACCCCTCCACCATCAGCTGGCAGGAGGTAGAACAGGAGCTCTTTGGTGTTGTTACCCTTGTGAGCAATGGCTCATTTTAAGAGTTAATTCTGCATAACAGGTGAAAGTACTGCCTTCAGGGCTGCTGGCTCTGCCACCTCAAGGTGCACAACAGGACTTCTGCCTTCCTCATGAGGGAATAACACTTTGCTGGCCCACACAGGAAAGATTCTTTGCCAAAGAGTCTTCATTTCTGATTATTTGCTTGCTGCAGCCCAATTTTAATTCTTGACATGGGTGGCACTGTTGCATACAGTTAATCCTAATTAACCCTGAAACCAAGCCTAAAGTCCCCTGTGAAACAAGATGCACAAACTTCTGCTGCTGTGTCCTGGCTTTCAGAAAAAGCATGTGAGTTTTTTCCAGTGTCCCAAATTGGTAGAGCTGAGCACATACTTAAAATTGACCATATTTTTAGGTTTTCTGCTGAATGGGAGGTTTCAAAATAAGTCCCTTGTATAAAAAGTTGGGGTCTTTGCCATGTTAGCTGTTCCATGAATCCAGACCTGTACTTTGTATTCCTTGCTGTATACTGAGCATACACTGAATCTTACTGAACTTGCATTCCTTCATGAAAGGAAATGTTGGTATTTGTTACAGCTCCATGTGACTTCTGTCCCTAAGGTAAGCACCTTCCAAATCCCATGTCTCCTGTTGCAAACACTGGTAACCAGTGTCCTGGTTTGCTTTGCTGTTGTGATTGTTACATTTAAGTTCTAATTGCCAAAGAAAACTGGGATTGCAAATTATGCTAAAACAATCCAGACCATGTTAAAAGAAATTCAGTATTATACTTGATTGTATTTACTGCTGAGACTGAGAAAACTGGCAGGATAAAGCTTCAAGAAAACAGAAATATTGAAGAATTCTTAGGGCATTAGAGTAGCAGTACTGTGTGATACTCTAAGAATCATTTTCGTGTAAAGTTGTAGTTAAGAAATATTACATTAGCAGCAAACCACACCAGTTCATGTGTTTGAGTTACATGTGTTCTGAATGAGGAAAAAGGCAGTACATGTGTAAAACCAAGCAATTACCATGAGATTTTGCTGTTTCCCATTTTCATAGGATTTTTTCTGTAGTATGTTTTTAAGATCTTCTCATAAAAGAAAGATATTTACAACTGGTCAGCATGTAGGTAATTACTCTGTTCTGAATTATTGAGTACATTGTACTTGTGTGCTAGATTATTTTGAAAAGTTAGTCAGTCTTGAACATTTAGGATACCAAACCTGAGTGTTCATTATCATCCTCAGGGCACTCAGATATTTCCATAAATATTTACCTCCACCAAACTGCTCACTTTAAAATATCTGTTGTATGAAATACCGACAGAACCCTTTTTAGTTGTGCCTATTTCCTTAGAATCTTTTTGTTGGGATATCTTGGAATAATTTTCTAATTGCTGTTTTCTTTTAGAATTATCTTCAAACATTCTTTCTGTTTCTGGGCTATTTGTGGCAGCTGTGCCATGGCTGTCAATAAACAGACCAAACATGCAGAAACTGTGCCCCCCTCCTGTAGAAGTGTTGTTCTGTTAAAAGACTGTAGCTATAGAAGAAATTTTCTGGCTATTTTTTTAGAGAATTCCCAACTGCTCATGAGTTGCATTCACCAGCATTCAAGACATTGTGCATGCCAGAGGCAGTTACCTTCAGGTGTATTTTCCTGTGGTACTGCATGCTAACCTCTTTTGGGTTATTTTTCCTGACAATTGGAAGTGTTTGCAGCCCAGCCTGCCCTGTGCCTGATCTGCTCTCCCTGTACCCTCCAGAGCTGCAGAGTTCCCACATGGTCCCAGATGTGGAGAAATCACCTTTGCTTTGGAGGGACCCTTCTCATTCCTTCTGTTAGCCTGAGGGGCTGCAATGCACACACACATTTTTGCATTTCTATGTGCTTTTTCCCCCTCTCTCCTTGATAGTGATTCAGCATTTGTCACTGTAGTCCAGATTTCAGAAGTACAGAGTAAATACTGGGTAGGCTACACCTTCCCAGATGGATCACCAGGAGATATTTAGGTTGGAGGAAGCTGGAATTCTTTTAAAGTGTGAATGTGCATTTTTTCTAGTTTAAAAAAGGCTTAAACCTATTATGCAATTTTTTTTAAACTTTGTTCTAAACTCTGATGCAAATGTCTGTTTGTAACAGAGGATACCTGTGATACATAATGGGTTTCAGTCATGCTTTATATTAAAGTTTCATTTAAAATTATTTATACAGAGTTAATAAAGCCCTGTTAGAGTTGAACAATATATTTTCAGAAGTGGATATCAGTTGTAGCATATGGCTAACAAGCATCTCACTCAGATGATTTTGTAGATTATCAAAAGTAACTTCAGATTTTGGATTTTAAAACAATTGGTGGAACTTTTGTTCTATAAATTCAACGGCAATATTGTCCCAGCTTTCTTTAGCAATTAGCTGCTTTGTCTTAAATGAAAGGTAACATGAGGAGCATCAGTAAGAAAGGTGCTGTACTTGCAGAGCTTTGCAGGCCAGGCGGAGCGTTCAGGGCGTCTCGGGCTGGCTGAGGCGTGGGCAGTGCAGCCTGGCCCAGAGGAGCTGTCCCAGCCCAGCTGTCACTGCAGGGCCCCGGGGGCTGCTCCTCACACAGGGGCAGCTGCTGGGGCGGGTGTGAAAGCACAGCACAGAGCTGACAAACACTGCCCTCCACCCCCACTGACCCAGCTGCACTGGTGCTCTGCCTCGCCAGCGGGACTGGCCTCCCTGACAGCAAGGACACTGCTTCACAAACTCTCAGAGTGTTACAGAAGAAATGGTTTTGCTGGAGGCCTTTGCTCTGTTCCCCACAGGCTGCCTACCTTACTCTTCCAAGGAGATGATGGATGAGAATTCTGCCTGAGGAGCAGAGAGAAGCCTTAGGCCTCTTTGGGCTGCCTTTGCTGTCCTCTGCAGAATCCCATGAGCAGTGGGGCCTTAAACCAGGTGCTTCATTGGCATGTAAAACATTGCAAACTGGCTGGGAAGGGAGTATGGTCTTCATAGCACTGTGAGTGTTTTGCACAGGTGAAAACAAGTATGTTCATAGAAACCACAGTGATCTCAGATAAACAAAAGTCCAGAGAAGCAAAATAACTGACGCTGATTGTAGATGGCTTTTTAGCTTCGTGTATTTTAAGTCTCTGTCAGTGTGTTTGAAGAGTATTTGTTTTAGGAATGGCAGCTCATGCAGAGGATCACCAAACTATAGCATAGAAATGAAATAATTTCAGTAACAGACACTAATATCTATTTTAATTTGCACATGGATTTCCAGTGTATATGACTAAAATATTATATTGTTAAAAATGAGAGGAAAACAACACTGAAGTGTTTGTAAGTATGTTCTATTTCTAGACTTAAGGCTGTATTATGTTGGAATTTTACAAGCCAAGTTTAAATTGTAATATAGAAATTATTTTTATATTATTTTCAAAATACGCTACAGAGCAATATTTTGCGCCTTTATTATAAACAGGGTCATCATTTTAGTAGGTTACTTTCAGAAATGCTGGTAGAAATTAACCATGAAAAGAAAGCTTTGTAAATGTACTTGTTGTTTCTAACTGCTCTGTCTGTTGTGCACATCTGTATCTAATGTGAGTTGAATATACAAGTTTTTTTTTTAATTGAAAAGCTTTAAATTTTTCTTTATATATTTTGGTACAACACTGTTCCTCTCTATTTAATTCTCTTCCAGTCCTAACCAATAGCCACTTTTATAAGCAGCTTCTGAATAAACATGCATCTGGAATATTTCCTTACCAAATGAAACATTTCTGCACAGATATTGATTGATGTGGGACATTCATAATACACCCTGAACCCACTGGAGTAGGATTCATTTGCTTTTTTAAAAAAGAGAATCAGCTATTTATTATTCCTTCAGAATGAAAATCAAGAATTCATGCAACCATTTAGCATCTGGAGTAACAAAATTACTCTAGATCATAGAAAAATTACACCAGATCATAGAAACGTCATCCCTAATTGGCAGATACATCCCCTTAATATGTATCAAACAATTACTCTAGATCATAGAAACGTCATCCCTAATTGGCCTTAATATGTATCAAATATGTATCAAATATGCATTAGCTTCTTGCAGATGAAGTGTTCAGATTTTATTTCTTCATAGTTCTTTGTACTGTACATATCAATTACTGATGAACTGTGCAAAGAAAAAGACTTTACAAATTAATGCATATGTTACATTAGAAGACTGTGTAGTTTTTAAAATTCCCTGACTTTTGTGGTTTAGTTTGTTGGGATTTGTTTAAGAATTACTATTGAGGTATCTACTGCAACCAGAATTTTCAAACTGGGTACGTAATGATTGTACATCTGGGTTTCTCCTGATCAATAGACTGGTGTTAAGGTGTACTGAGCATTAGTTTGTGTGGGAAGAAAAGCTCCCTCTTGGTTTCAGAAAATCAATTGAGTGTTACTCCAACACATATTCAGGTCTTTTCCTTATTAGCACTCTACACTTCTTTTCAGTCAATGGAATTTCCATTTTATCTTTAGCGATCTTCCATGTGGGAACAAATAATTGGGCTTATTCATAAAGTGATTGTTTGGGTTTGGAGAGACTTGCCGTGTACCAAAACACCACATAATTGTTTAACTGTTTAATGGGGCTCTTGTATCCCACTGCCAGGTGGGGAAATAAGACCTGGTTTTCTCCTTGGGTGTCTGATCCTGTTATTGTCTGGTTGGGTTATTCCTCTCAAGTGAATACGCTGTTCTGATTGCTGTTTTCTGATGGTTTATCTCCCATTACCTGAATGCCTGTACTGTACCAAGAGAATTGAAATGGCTGATGCACATTTGCACTGTGGAACAGGCCATGTGGGTTAAAGCCACCGTGTTCCAAACAGCCTTAAAATTACGACTCTCTGGGGACTGAGAGTCTCTTAACTGGATGCAGCCTCTGTCCCACTTCCTCATTTAACCATGACTGTAAAACCTTCCAGCCTGCTGTAGTCTGTGTGTCTCTAGACATATTCATCTGAATACCCTGTAATCTTAACAGAAAATTTTGTTTAAAAAGTAGTTATTCTTTGAGTGTTAGTGTGTCAGGAGACCTTAGTCAAAAGAGGAGATGGAGTAAAACCAGAGAAATTATCATAGCTAGTGGAGGAACCAGGGCACCAAAATACTAAAGAGGGGGAAAATAGTTAAGATGTATCAAAGTCTATTTCCTGTCAACATTGTATGTTTCGTAGATCTTCCTGTATTGTGGGAAAATAGAGAAATGTTTTTGCCATTCATCTCTGCATCTAATGGAGCCTCTTACTTTGTTGCAGATGTCTGCTATTGGGGAAGAAGGGAGAAAGGAAGTTCTCTTCACTTCTTAAAGCAAATTCTAGTGGCAGAATCATCTGAGATTGCAAAACTATGATCCAATGTTGGAACTAAACAGTGCCTAACTCCCATGTGCATTCTGTACTTAATTTCCATTTTGCCCTTTTCAAACACCCTTTCTTTAAAAAAAGAAGGAGGGGGAAGTTAACAGACTAAGCTTGTATGTTAATGATCCAGTTCTTCCTTCTTTCACACGTGGAACCTATAAAAACATGAAAAGAGTTACACTAGAGTTGCACTTCCCCTGCTGAGAGGTAAAAGCCACCTTTGTAGGTAAATTCCATGAAATTGCTTTGCCACAGAGTCAAATGGAACCTTTGCCTGATGAAGGCTGACAGCATGTCAGGAGCCTGACAGCCTTGGCTGCCATAGCCCAAACAGCAGGTCTTGGTCATTCTTGCCTTCAGCTCTGGCCTGTGCTGTCTGAACAGTGTCTCTGTAGTGAAGATGAAGTGGAACACTGCCTTGCTGCCGTTTGCTTCCAGGCTTGAGTAACAAAAAGTCTTTTCCCCATGCTTTTGGTTAAAATGTGCAGGAGTTGCAGCAGCAGAATGTGGCATCTCAGGCTTGGAGAACACCCCACATCTCCTCTAAATGGGCTTTGCAATCAGGTATGAATTGAAACACAGCCATGTGGGCGTCACAGAAACGCTCTCATCTCTCAGCTTTGAAAACTGTGTGCACTTTTAAACTGACAAAAATGAAGCAATGGTTTTATTGTTTATTTGTTCAAGATTCTAAGTACTGTAAATACAGTCTTTGTACGATGCACAGTGTGTGTACAGTACAGAAATGCTTTTCTCTCTGAGCCGCTGGAGAACTTTGCATGCACACGGTGCCCAGCTCTGCCCACTCACCATAACCAAGGGGAACAAACAGGATTTAGGCCTAGACTAAATAATGGATGAAATTAGCTACATAGACCTAAACAGCTGTGAGTTCCCAGCCATGGTGCTCTAGGCCAGCTTTGACAGCTTTGTACAAAACTCCATCCCAGTGGCTGAGATTAGGTTTGCTCTTTCCTGGGGAGGAGCAGTTACTTCTGTGTCTTTTCCAAGCCCATTGCTCTTTGCTCTTCGTCTTTAACGCCTGTGTTTGTAATGTGCCAGGCTTAGCATGATTCAGCTAGGAAGCAGTTTTTAAAATCTCCATAGAGCTCTTGTTTTCTTTTTGGAATCCATCTCCAGTTTTACTTTGCATTCAATTTTAAGACATAAAATATTGTTATGAACTTTTCATAATGCCTTGAATTTATCTCTTGTGGGGCTGACAGACTTTGTTCTCCTTGGGAGGCCTTGTTCTTCCTCACTGATTCTTGTGACTAACACTTTTGTATGGAAAAAGTTGAATGAACCATTGAAAGTATCACTGCTGTTTACAAGTACTTCTGCCATTTGGTACACTTTGTGTTCTTAAAACCCAATGCCTCTCAGACATGGGCAAAGCTTGAAGGACAGTCTGAAGTATTAGATACAAAAGGTATATGTAGTTAATTCATCAGAACTCTGCTGTTGTATAATATGCCCTCCCCCCCCAGCTGTTTGTACATCTTTTTTCCTATTGCTAGCTTTTTTTAAAATCTTCTATTTTCTTAGACAAATTCTAAAGCTCTTTGTCCCTAAAGCCTGTGATAGATTTTCCAATAAAAAAAATTTGGCTTTTGCAGTTCAGGTTGCATATAGAGTGGCTTGTCTCCCAAACAAGAATTAAAGTAACAGATGTTGCACCCTTGGCTTAAAGAAGTATATTTACTCATTAACTGAGAGTCTCTGTTCAATTATAACCAAAGCTAATTATGTAAAGTTTAAAGTGTCAGGAATGGTAATGTGACTCTATCTAATAACTGGCCAACTCAGCATTTTTAACCCATTGAAATGTACAATAAATGAATTTGTACTTGAAGTCTATTTCAAAGAAGGTAGTTGGCTCTCGCTGGGGCTTAAGAAAATGTTAATAAGGAATAAAGTAAGTCTCATTGGTTTTGGTTGGCTGAGAATTCAACTTCTTCGTAGTCTTACCACTCTTCTCATCTTTCAGAGTCTGAGTTTCTTGTTGCCTTCTATAAGTTTATACTCTTTTAGCAAATACTGACTTAGGCTTTCAATAAACTATGTAATAGAAATTACAGAAATTTATTTATAGCTGAAATTATTCTTCAGGTTTTCCGTTTGATCATTTTCATGCAAAAAGGAATGACTTTCTCTTTTCCCATTTCCCCTCCCTATTTATAATTTCAAAACACAATTGGTTGCAGTCACCTTTCTCTGCAAAAGAAAACAGTTTTTAAGCTGACTGCCATATTGTTTGAATCCACTGTTCAAAAGAAACAGAAGCATTAATTAACATTCAAGAATAAGGAATATTTCTTGTTGTGAAAAATGTGAGTTCTTGAGAACCTTTTTTACATGCAGTTTTCATTCAAGTTAAATGTCATTTTTAATCTGATCCATACTTTGACAAAGATGATGTGTAAGAGCTGTTTTTAGCAGTTGGATTGTTACTTTGTAAAGTATTAAAGCACTAAACCAATTTTTGCAATAGGTAGTAAAACTTGCTTTTGTTTTGAAAAACTTCCAGTTATAACTGTTGCACTTTTTATAGCAGAACTGTATTTAATTTCTTTCTTTTATGAAAGATTACTCAAAGTAACTGATAGCTCTGTAATCTGTGTGAATTGGCTTCTCCATTATTTGAATCTGAGAGAAGCTACAATGCCTATTCAATAAAATTAACTTATTTCTAAAGTACCTGTTTGCTTGAATTCTTGTTTGTGCTTTCTGTGTGCTCTCTCAGGGAGGTGCTGGACAGACCCTGAGGCCAGGGAAGAAGGAGGGACAAGGAAAGGGACTGCAGTGACATGCCAGCCATGTGCCTCTGAGCAGGTATGGTGAAGGCCTCTTCAAGGAGGACCTAGAGGGCTACACTGGCACCTGATAATAATGATTTACAGGACTACTAAACAGCTAATCAAAACTCACAAAGTGCTGTGAATCTAAGACAAAAAAGGCAAGTGTTGACAGCTAGTGAAGGACCCAGCTATTAATACATTTTAGTTAGAAGGTATAAAACCAAGGTAACGCACACCTTTTCTGACAATTTTCCAGAATTTCTGTGTGCTAGCTGGGTTTGAATACAGTAACACTTTCCAGAAGGCTGGCTACTGTGGTACCAAGTGTGTTATAAATTTGCCATTAGAATTAAAGAATTTGTGGGGTTGAGAGAACAGGATGCACCCAAGAAGGGAGATGGATTTAGGCAGGGCTGTGCTTATAGGCAGCATTTCTGCTACAGCATCCAGATCCTTCCTGTGGAGCAGGATGTAGCTGTGGAGGAAAACACCATGGTCATGTCAGCTCTGTCAGTGTCCCTGTGTGGTGCCCACGGATGTGGATGGTAGTGGCTGCTGTTTGGTCACTGTCACCCAGAGCTGGATGAACTCACCAAGCTCATTTCCCACGTTCAATTCAATCTGTTGCTGTCGGATGGTCTGTGAGGTGTTTGAAGTGCCTCTGCCTTAGATCTGCACAGTCATGACAGGCTGTGCATCCTCATAACTGATAAAACCTGTACTGCAGCCACTCTGCCTTGCCTTTGGCTTCTGTTCTTCACACAGTGACTTGTTTTTGGAGGAAATTATCACAGAAGACGGGAGCTCATTAGCTATAGCATAAACATCTCACAAATCTGGGCTTCTAAGGTTTGTGAACAATACTGCTGTCACATTTTATTATCAAAAATAATTGAAAGCAAATACAAAATATACATGCAGCAGCGTCACATTTACCATATTGTCCTCCTTATTAAAATGTGGGTAGCACCAAATAGCTCATATGCTCATTACCCTGTGATATGTGCAAATGTTTTTAGAATTAGAAATATTATTCATTAGGAAAGATACTCTGTAGTATGTCCTCATTCTTTCAATTTTCTATTTATTCACGGGAAATGGCATTTACCTCCCTGAGCTCAAAAACAGATCCTCATCCAGCATGTTTGCAAAGAGCTTTTGTGGAATTGGAGATATGAGGGCAAGTGTTTATTAGGCAGGAAAGGTATGATTAGGAACAGTACTGAATAATTCTCAGGGATTTTTCCCTGGGAAAATTTTTGTGTGATGCTCTCCAAAGCAAATCTTTTTAGAGGCACCTTAAAGGAAGGTACAGCTTTAGATCCTGACTGCTGCCCCTTGACATGTTTCACTTGTGTCAGGTGTCTCACACAAATGTTCCCTGTGCTGTGAGGAATTTACAGGCTGGGCTCAGTCCAGACTGAGGTGCCCCCTACAGTATAAAGATCAGTGTGTGTAACAGTGCATGCAGACTGCAATTGGATAGTAGAGAGCCAGATTTTTGGGTGGAGGGAAGGATGCCATCCTTGTGTGTGTTGGTTGCAAGGTGCTGGGCAGAAGAGGCTGAGCAGACAAGCAGGGAGGCCCTGCTCTGAAGCAGCTGCTGTTTGGAGTGCAGTGGGATGTGAACACACAAACAGAAGATGACCCAGGAAAAGCTTTTTTTCTTCTATGGTAACACTGGTAGAAGCCTATGTTGTCTGAGGGAAGTGAATATAAAAACCATTGACATCAGTAAAACAGCAGAATTTTGAAAGCATTACACACATTGTCCATCACATTTCAGCTCCTGTAACCAATAGGGTGAGGTTTTTTCCCAAGAATCTCCTATCTCCGTTCATAAAGCCACTTTTCTGACCTGACAATCACCCTGTACTTCAGGCAGATTATTTGAAGGACCTGGTGAGGGTGCTGCATAGCTTAGCTGTGATTTTTCTTTCACTGTGTAACTTCATGCACAGGCCTGGGCATGTTCTCAGGTCCCAGCTGGCCCTCCCAAAGCCAGATCACAACACCCAGAGAAGAGGGAGCCTAAGCACAGCACAGACCTAGCCAAAAACACAGCCGCAGCACAGCTGTGATTTAAGGCTGGCCATTCAGCTATGCCTTTACTCCTATTTAATAGCAGTTAAGTGGTGAAGTGCTGTCTCCTTGAAAAGCTTCCCCTCTCTTTGCAAACACCACATAACATGCAATTTTTACAGTGACTTGCAGCATATTTTTACTCCTGAAATACAACCCTTCCGTTTTAGATCTCCTTAATCACAGTGATTTTGTGGAGAATAACAAATTTCCCATTCCTGGACTTAAAACTTGATTTCTTTCCTTATTTCCTTCAGCATTAATTATCCCTCCTAAAAATAGACAGGTGTGGTCCAAAAATATCCAGTGGAGCCTTAATGAAAGGTTTCTTGCAGGGAAGCCAACAGCCAGGCCTGATTTATTCACCCAGTCTTGTTGTTTTTGCAGACCCACCCTGCACCAGGTTCCTGTTTCCAGGCTTGCCTCTTGTTTGCTCACCCGGTTAATCAGTGCAGCTGCCTGGGGGACACGTGAAGGGGAAGGATCCCCCAGCAGCCTTCTGGGGAGCTTGCAGAAGCTGGGGAGTGTGGCTGCCTCCAAACCTCGTGCCCCTGAGAGCGGCTCCTCTGGTGCAGGAGGAAGGTGCATGTGGGCCATTTCCTCCGAGGGAGCTGCCAAGCTGCTGTGCCTGGAGCACGGGTGTCTCCCTTGGCTGGCCCTGCGAGCTGGCAGCAGAGGAGGGACGGCATTCCTCAACAAAACTTTCTTCTTTCTTCTTCTGTCAAGTCATCCTGTTCCTCCCAGCAGGCTGCAAACACCGTCTGTACAGCAACCCCAGAGAGGGAAACCTTGGGATTTGTTACAAGACTTCCAAAGTCAACGAAACGCTTGGAAGTTAAACCGAACCTTGCAAGGCCTTGCAACCTCATGGATCGTTTCAAAGGGTTTGAGTTGGTTCTCAAAGTCAGATCTAAGGAGTGGTGATTCTGTGTTTTGGTGTAGGAAGTCTTGATACAGCCTGGGTTTGGGGCCAGCCACTTGTGGGTGTGCCCATCTCATCACTCCCCTCTGGGCAGATGGCAGCTGTGATGTTGATCCTTAGACCATATGAGCTTCCAAGTGTGGCATTTTGAGAGTCCCAAACGGACATCTTTTTTGCAAAGGGTGGGGCATGAGGCTTGAGAAAAAAAAAATGCAGGGCCTTTGAAGTGCAAGGCTTTGAAGTTAAAAAAAAAAAAGTTAGCAAATTCTTGTTGCAGTTCACTGTCTGTGGAAAATCTGGAAGCTAAGACTTTTGACCAAAGAGGCTGGATAACGTTTAAAAGTAACAGACTGGGGAAGTGTGGCTTTAATGTTTTAACTGTTTATGCAGTGGTGGAGAAGGTCAGCTTGACTCAAAGATTGTGTACCAAAAAACACTGTCAGTCTCTGCCTTCCTTCTCTTCCACTGTGAGACTTTGAGTGCATTCAGATCAGGGACATAAAATGTGTGTGTGGTGGAAGGGGGAGGGAGGAATTTCTCTCTTCCCGTTGCTATTGTGTTTTGTTATGTTTTGTGTCTGTTCAGTTTGTCTCCAGGATCAGAGAAGTGACTCAGAAAGTTATTTCCACAATAGGAGAGCATGGGAAAACACAAACATTAGTCTCTTAAAGACACACAGCCCTGTTTATCACACACTGGCATGCCCACCTTCTGACTGCTGGAATTGCTACCACACGAGCTACCTTTCTCCTTTCTTTAGAACCCTGTTAGGATTGTGCACCTTAGGCCTTTCCTTTTCTCTCTAGAAAATTACATCAAAATCCCCTACTCTCTACTCCTTCCTTATTTTTCTATACTTGTCTTCCCCCTCTTTAACTTATCTTCCCCATTTATCGCACCTCTCATCTGTTCCTCACATTGGCTCATCTCATCCCTCTTTCCGTGCTGCCATGCACATGACAGCCTCAAACAGCACATCTTTCATGTCCTTCAGCTGGGCCTTTTTCCTCAATGGTGTCCTCGTATCCACCAGCTTGGCAACACCACACTTTCCCTCTGGGAGATGTCCCAGTCCCACCTGGCATGCCTTGGGGAGGACACTTGGGCTAGCTCTGAATAAGCCAGCCTGGGCTCTCTGAACCTTTGGGACCCTTTGGAGTATTCTCTGTAGGTCCTAGTGCTGCAGGCCCAGACCTGCTGTGCTGTGCTGTGCTCAGCCAGGCACATAAATCCAGTGGTGCAGAGAAGAAACATCAGCTCAGCAGAAACCTGGCAGCAACAGCATCCTGGAGCCTCCCTTAGTCCAGCCCCTGGTGCCAACCCCTCCTTTTTGACTGAATATTTGTTTCAGCCAGCGGGAGCCAAAGATTAAATCTAACTCCTGCCAGTGCCAACCAGGTGGGACAGGTTGATCCTTTATTTACAATTATGATGAGGTAGCAATTATACTCTCGGGCTCTTTTCTCTCGGTGAGGTAGAGCTATTACTAAGCTCAGTGGTTGGGTTTTGTTAGCAGACCTTTGGGGCCTGCTCTTGCCTATAACCCTCCCCAGGTTTTCTTGTGTCTCTTTTCTTCTCTTGGTCATATCTGGACATTCAGACTCCATCCTTTTTCTGCTGCATGCATTGAGAAACCTATTCGGAAAATTCCTTCCTTTCTCTTTATCCTCTTAGCTGTGCCAGCAATGCAGTGTAGCTGGCTAAGCACATGTGCTTGCCTGCTTCAACTTCTGCTTAGCTCCCTTCTCTGCTGCTCTTGGAAAACATGCTGCAGTTTCTGCTCATCTCCAAAGGTGCTTGCTTGCTCTGAAATTCTGCAGGAAGCCCCATGTGTGTTCTGGTGCTGTACAAGCCGCTCAGGTCAGCTGCTACAAACACTTGTCTCATTGTCCTCACCTCATTTTTATTTCAGTCTTCATCTTCTCTCACTTTTCTATCTCTTTCTATTGACTGTGTATTTATATTTATGTCACTTTAATCTCTTGCAGTCAACTAGCAAAGCATGCCATGGGTGTGGTTCCTTGAAAAGCCAGTGCAATGAATCTTCAAGTGGATTGCTTTGAAGCCAGAAATTACGCACAGGTAAATGGAAATAGGAAAATCCCACCCTAATTCTAGCATTATTCTTGGTTCTCTTCTGAAATGCTGGACTCCTGCCAAGTCTATGAACATTTTATGGCAAACGCTGAGTCACAGGCAAGACAGAAACCCTTGCAGGACAGAAAAAGGAGGCAGGAGAGATGCACATTCCTTGCACTTAGGAACTGCAGAGGAGAAGCAGGACAGAATGTGTTAACGCACATTCAGAGCGTGGGTGCCTGGGCAGGGAGGCACTTTGCATTACAGCATCAAGGCAGCAGCTCAGACTATGTACAGGCATAGTCCTTTGGAGGGAATTGTTTCCCTTTTCTCCTTCTAGCGAGTTTAGGAAACAATCTCTGACTGCTCTTCTGTTATCAAACACGAGGTGGATCTTTCGTTGCAGGAAGACTTCGGGAATGCCACTGCTTAGGGCCTGCTGTAACAAACAGTGCCCAGAAGTGTTGTGTAACTTGTGTTCTCAAGAAACTTCATTCCTTCACATCTGTCAGTGCCTTATGTTTTTGAGAAAGTGGCTCAAATTTGTGTTTCAATTTTCTTATCTTTAAAATCAGCAAAGAACATTTCAGGATACTGTGAGGTTACATTGTTACTGTTTGACATGGTATTGCTACTTGCAGAGATGGCATCAGAAATTCACAAAAACAGCTTTGAAAGAAAGGATGGCTGACTCTTTGAACTTTAGGTCACACATATTCATCCCATAACCATCTTGTAAAAATTGCAATATATATTCCACCTTTGAGAAAGGAAATTCACTATGCAACTATGAAATATCAGTTAAAGCACAGAATACAAAACAAACATCACAAAAACTTTCTCTCAAACATTAAAGAAATCACATTTTAAACAATAGCACCGGGTGAAATTTAAATAAAAACACCAAACAAGATATCAAGTCTCAAATGAACAGCAGAAATATTAACAATTGATGCTTTTTAGATGATAGAGAAGGAAATTAAGAGAAACCCAATATTTCATAGTTATAAGTTTTATTTTGGAAAATGTAAACCTCACTAACCATGCATACAAGTTAAGACAATATTTGACAGTTCTTAATTTTCTTCCTTTTTTCATATTTTTCCTTTTATAGTTGCATAGGACATTATCACAATATATAATCTATGCAATACAAAATACATAAAAAGTTACAGCAGAGCAAGAATAGATGAACATATAACTGTACAACTGTAATACTTCAATGTAGTGATTTAAAGAGTTGAAAAGTGAGCCACGGAAGCTTTCATGTGCTGCTGAACCTGTCCAGGTGAGGGTGGCACGGGCAGCTTCACAGCTCACTGCAGTGGCAGTAGAAGCTTTCATGTGCTGCTGACGAACCTGTCCAGGTGAGGGTGGCACGGGCAGCTTCACAGCTCACTGCAGTGGCAGTTCAGCTGTGAACACGTGCACGCTCCCCGGCACACGCGTGCCACAGCCCCCACGCGGGCATGTGCTGCTGGAAGAGCACATGTGCACGCACACACGTGTCCCCCACATGCACGATGTACACCACTAAATGCACCTGTAACCAGAGATGAAACTCAACCACAAATCTCCAACAGGTTCAAAAAGTCCAAATGCAATGGCATTTGGACGTAGGAATTTGGTTCAGGCCCATCACTAGTTATAATGAAATGGATACCTATTTTTGCTCTGTAGACATCCCTTCATTAGTCAGTGTGTAGTACAGACACACTGCTGTGTATTTATGTATACACACATACACTATACAATATACACATATATATCTATTTTTATATATATGTGCATATACTTATATAAATCCATATATATAAATATATATATTTATAAAAACCTATACCAGTGGATGGGCTTTTGCATTCTATATTCTGGCTTATGGGATAAACAAGAATAATTTGGGTATTTTCTTCTGCCTAAGGCTATAGCTCTTATCCCCGAGAGTTACAAATACAGATGTTCATCATACCATTCACTGACATAGACTAGATGTTAGCACCCAGTGCACAAACAGATGGTCTGATGGAGTAAAAGAGCACCTGAAAGTTAGTTTGTAGGCATGACCTGATGAAATTAGTAAATCTAATGGCAATGAAAAGGCAAAACCAACACCGCACTTCACAAATACAAATCCTGTAACTCATGACAAAATACTGGAGACGAGCAGTTGTGGAACAGGATGCTCCTCACACAGCCTTTACTGCCTGGCTGAGTGAGACAAGGAGAGTGCTGAACGTCTGGGTAGAGGGTAGTGAGGTTTAAAGGTGCAGAGGCTCTCAAAGCTACAACTTCTTGCAAGGGTTAATGCAGTAAAGAGGGTGGGATGCAGACAGGAATTAGGCGCTACCATCGAACAGAGGCTTCTGATGACTTGTCATAAATATATACCTTTGCAGTTATGTAAACAGATACTAGGCATGTATTATAAAAGCAAGGAACAATTAATTTGCAGATACAAAAAATTCTCACAAAATCTAGCTGCCAGGAATTTATCAGCACTGCTTTCTAAGAAGCAGGATGAAAACTGAATTCATGTTGCCATTAGGCCTTTGCACAGGGAGAGGTTAATGCAAGGGGTGAATGAGCTCCTAAGAGCATCTTCACTTTCACCTGGTAGCAAGGTCATGATTTTCACTTGCACCAATTTCCTGTAGAAAGGCAGTTGAGCTCAACACTTAGAGAAGTTAGAATCATGGCTGGAGAAAAACAAACTTTCCAGGGCTTTCATAATAATAACAAAGCTGTTGCTATCACCTCAAATGAAAAAAAAATAAATCATGGCAATGTTGTATTTTGTGAGAGCACCTCAACAGATTGCATGGCGAAAGGAGGAGGCAGGAGAGATGCACACTCCTCCAGATGGAGAAACCTGCACCTTGCCAGAGCAGTATTTCCTGAGTGTGACATGTTTGTTGCTGTGCCAGGAGACTGTTTTAGATTACACTGCTGGGTGAAACAACAGAAGGGTAAAAATCTGAGGTTAGTTTGGATCAGCAAACAGATTTCAAAACATAATTTGAGCTGTTCTGCCTTCTCATGTCTGCAAAACTCAGGAGGAACCATCATGAGAATGGAGTCTAAAGACCTTGCTGATCATCAGACATTTCCAGCAGATGCTAGAAAACCCCACTCTCTTCTCATATGAAAATATTAAGAGAAGTTTTTGATTACATTTAATTTTGGAAAATACTAGTGGTTTGGAATTTATCATTTTACCTGAAAACTACACAGTATTAAACTTTTAATGGAGATATTTGAAACTCTCTCTGGGATTTTAAAACACAGTAACTTGACTGTCAGCCTAATACATGCTGAGGTATTTACAGCCAAGATGTAAAACCAAAAAAGTTTCAACAACCAATTTCAGAGTATTTCCTGAAAGTGTAGTTATGCTGGCTATATACAGCTCCATGGTGTTCTCATTAAATGAACTGACTGAAATGGAATTTTAACTTTGAACCGATTTGTTTTCTCCCGCTTAAACTTGAAAAATTATTAGTAAAATCTATGAAGAATATGAGCAAAATAGTACTTAACTATTATGTTTAAGATTACATAGTTCTGTGTTCCTCAGAAGAGGCTGTCCCAAAACATTTATATCCTATAATCTCAGTACTAATAAAACCTGGTGCAAATATTCCTTCTCCAGGCTAATAAAACAACTCGTTTGTAATGCATAAACTGATTCATGCTGAATTATTAAGTCCTAAATAAATGAAATTGAGTGGTTCCTCCTTTCCTGAAGATTAAATGATGCTCTTCTTGGAACAGGTGAGTTTACAGCACAATTAATTTGGAACATGAAGCCTATAATGTTTGCCAATACTTAGTGCTCCTTTGGATTTTCTTGTTCTCCCTCCCCTCCATATACCTCTCTTAAGGTATAATGATAATGAGAAATGTGTTTGACTTGTTTTGAAGTATGTGCACAAGACAGAGCTGACCTGTAGAATTCCTTGAGCTAGATATCTGAAATGCCTCTCTGCTAACTACAGCACAAGAGCACTTCTAGGACTGACAGAAATTATTGGAATGTGAATTCCTGTTACCTGAATTCTATCAAGTTGTTAAAATTGTGCATCTCAGTACATGAAATTTAAAAAAAAAAACAAAAAAAAAAGGAAATCTGTTGAGGCCAACAGATCTGCTTTTCCCCCAACTCCAGAGCTTGGGTAACTCATCACATTAACTCTTAGTCATCTTGCAAAAAACCCTTACTATGTTCTTTCATTTTCTGTGAAATGAAACAGTAGAATTGTGCCTCTCACAACTTCCAATTCCAAGAAGGAAATTAACAGACATGAAATCTGAAGCAAATGAACATGAAAAAAATACTGAAACATCTGCACTTGTTTAGATTTATAGTTGTATTTGTATTGATAAATACTTAGAGTATTTATCTGGACAAATAATAGAAGATGTAGTATTAGCAATAATGTATATTATGGAAGTACCTATGAAATTACTTGGAAATCTATATTAGCTTCTCACAGTTAACATACAGTACAATAAAACCTTGCAAAACTGGATCAATGCAAAGCAGCAAGTAAGATACAGGTTCATTGGGAATCTGGAGGCATTCACTTAATATCAAATTACAGGTTTGGCATAGAGAGTTTCTTTTCACCTTGCTACACTTAACTGCACTTATACCCTACAGGAAAAACAGCAAACACCCCAAAATTCCAGAACAAAAAGGACCTGAATTGATAATATGCACCATCAGACCCAGAAAAACCAAGGAATGTGTATTTGCTGCCAGCGAGGTTTTCAGTACATCACTATGCTTCTGGACTGTTACTATATTTTCTACCATATAAAACATAAAAATCCTTGTGCTCTATCTAGTGTTAAATATTTGAATGTTATTGAAAACTAGCCAATATTCCCTTTCTGTTATTAAGCAGTTATTCAGAAATAAGAGCACCTTGCTTTATGCTGGTATGTGTATTTTTGAGAAACTTGAAGTAGTGCTGAGCTATAATGTCATTTTATTTTAAACTTAAAAATGCATATTTTATTATTCCAGTCAGAAGATATCTTATGATTTTCACTTCCTTTTATCAACTACCACAATTTTGATGCAACAGAATACAGAAACTATGTCTTGGCCAATTTTTCTTTCTAAGATACAGCTGTACAGTAGGTAAGTACCTTGATAACAGTTTTGGTGGGCATTGGTTCAGTAATGCTATTTCTGTAGGTAATTAAAAAAAAAACCCAAACAAACCAAAACAAAACAAAGGAAGAAGAAATAAAGGAAATTGTTCAAGTCAGTGTGCTTTGATTTGAATATTCTGTTGGTCCCATACTGAACAGGCAGTGCAGACAGCTTAACAGCTTGGAGAGTGACAACAGAATGTCTCAGAGATTCCAGGCCACCTTGCTGTAAAACGTTACCCAGTGTAAATTTGTTTCTTTGTCATTTAGGTTACTCATTTAAGGCATCTTGTTGACAAATTTTTCTCAGAATTTTATCTAGCATGAAACAAACCAACAAAAAAGTTTATCAACCTCACAGAGATTTTTGCAATTGGAAGTTGGTTTTGGAGCATCTTCAGCATGAAGTGAGAAGACAGCTTGCTACCACAGGCAGAGGGCAGCTTGAAGAAAGACAAGATTCCTGCTTGGAGACTCCCCAACACAGGTGTATCACCAGGAAAATGAGCAATGGAAGAGTCCAGTACTACATTCCAGTATTGGGCTGGTTTCTGTATTGTTTGCTTGTTTTTTATTTTTTCCCCAGTGTGTGAAAGAACCTAACTAAAAGCTTCTGAGTGCAATTATATTTACAGAGTAAGGCCGTGGTTAGGGTGTGTCTTCATTGTAATTATCGTGTAACATAAATATCCATCCCTGAGAAAGGAGAAGGGGGACACAAATCCAACACAGTTGATTTTTAAGTGTATGTATGCTTATATTGTGCAATCCGGTTTTACAAACTACTTCGACACCTGAGGTGAATTAAGCAGATTTTTTTTTTCCTTTTTTAAAGATTTTTTCATTTTCTTATAAAGAATAATGAAGAGGATCCATAAAGGGTTGCAAAATATATGAAATATTGAGACAGCAGGAGTCACTAAGTGTAACACGTAAGTTTGTCTGTCCATGAGGTTAGAATAGCCACTTGTGTGGTTGGGTAAAGAAAATCTGACTAAAAATTGCAGTGGGAGGCAGCTATTTACTGATTTTTAAAAAAAGAGAGGGTGGGAACCGAAGGAGGGGAAGCAACAGAGTTTTTTTTTTTTTCTATGTGTGCAACACAAACAAAACTCCACGTTAGGCATGAGAGGCAAAGTGCTGGCATCCAGTGCAGGCAGTCTATGGGGAGCTGGCGGGGCTGGTGGTGGGGCTGGAGGCGTCCGAGCGGCTGTGGTCGCTGACGGAGCCCGGCCGGGAGCCGCCGCCGCGCCGCTGCAGCATGCCGGGCTGGAAGTCGGCGTGCCGCCGGGCGTGCTTGCTCAGGTGGTCGCTGCGCATGAAGCGCTTCTCGCACAGCGGGCAGCTGAACTTCTTCTCTCCGGTGTGAGTGCGGTAGTGCCGGGCCAGCTCGTCCGAGCGAGCGAACTTCTTGTTACAGCCCTGCCAGCTGCATTCAAAAGGCCGCTCACCTGCAGGGAGCAAACACGGCACGGTTAGAAGGGAGAGCAGTGTCTTCCACGGGCTATTTTTTTGGATGAAGAATATAGAATAAAAAGGTTGGAAGCAGCGTGAATGCCACTTCAGTGTGAGTTCATTAGTGGATGGAGGTGTTACCCTCTGCCAGAGTAGGCTGCTGTGGTATTCCAGCCCATTAAAAAATGCTGTCAAACTAGTCATGCACCTTGTTTGATAACTGGGTCTTCAGGGATGCTGGGCTCCTGATCCTTTCATGGATATCTCACATCTCTCGTGGTCTGTTGAACTTTATGACTTAATAATATCTGTACTGTGCTTTATAGTATATTCACTTATTCCTCCAAGCTGTCCCTGTGTGTCTGACCAAGTGCTGAAGTTCAGGAGGCATGATGGGGTCTTCTTCTTCAGCTATTTAAAAAGGTATGGTAAAACTGCAAAATGGCAATTTTGAGGCTCTGGATGTAAGGCTCTCCCCTTGTATTCTCCACAGCTGTGCCTCTTTTCCTGCATTTGCTACAAAGCACTCCAGTTTCCCTTGTTCACTGCCTTGGGTCTCACTCAGAAGTGAGGCAGGGAGCGCTGTATTCCAGCGGGGGACAGGTGTCACCTCGAAGGTACAAGCCTTTTTTGAATAGCTAACATAAACCTCATGAGCTGTGGCACTTAAGCTGGGAGCAATGAGCAGTGAGCTCACAGGAGTGATCTGGTGAGCTGGTGCAGTTCTGAACAGATCTCAGCCATGGGACACAGGCCTGGTGCTGTTTTAGGGCCGTGCACTGTGGTAGATGTGCAGCCTAGGAAGCTCTGCAGAGGCTGCAGACAGAAGTATTGGTTTTGGGTAGATGGGTTTCTGGAATCTATTCCCAGCTTCATCACTGATGTGCTGCATAGCTCATATTATCTGCTTCCATCCTTAGTTTCTCCATTTCATAAAAATGAAAATGTTAAATCATGAAATTTGCTGTGTACTACGTCTGCTTATTAGTCTGGTTCTTACTGTCACTGGGTCTGAACATCACATGTTCTTTAATTGTTATTAATTGAGAACATCTTATTCTTTTGTGAATACCTAAATACATAGACTTAGCATTTTTGGTAGTTGTAATTTTATTAACTTCCTACTTGCACTAATCCTAATGTTTCTAATTCTGAATAGCCTGTTCAAGAGGCCCAAAGAGCTACATAAATTCTGGGCCAAAAGAAGAAATAAAAGTTCTCTCCAGAGTACACTGAATAGGAAATAAAGAAAGAAATGAGCCTCCTGGAGAAATTCGATACACCTTAATTAAAACTGTCAGAGATAAAAATTGACCCCAGCAAATCTTTAATCTAAGCAGCCAATAATCTGCTTTAAATTCACAGATTTGGCAATAACATTTATCTCCAGAATCTGCTCAGGAGGCTCCTGCTCAGAAAAATAGTTTTATAGGTTCCTTTTCTCTCTGTTCATGTGGCCCCCGAGATACTCCAGCCAAATCTCAAACAGTGTTGCAATGAACAGACAAGCAAGAATTTTAAAAATAGGATTTTGTTCAAGAATCTGGAGAGAGCAACTGTCCTTGATGTTTCCTTGATTATTTAGGAGAAAGACCGAAGCTCATTAAAACCAATTGTTCTTAAGCACATTTGGTGGATTTCATGACACCTACAACCAAAATGCATCATGCAGTGGTTGCATCTGTGCAGTACAGACAGATATTGTCGTATGCAGAACTGTGACCACCCCACCTAGGAACTGCATAAGGCACCAAAGATGAACAGAACTGTGGCTTCCCCTGACATAGAGCCTAAAGAATTCAGGGTTACACAAATGAATTTAGGAATAAAACCACAACTAACTGGATTTAAAGGATATAGTCTTGTTGCATAAAATAACCCATGCAAATCCATTCATTGTCCTCCGTAGCCTTATTCTGCCTGCAAACTGTCAGAGACTGAACTCTCCATCTGCTGCTAGAACAGGAAACAAATGTATTCTGGCTGTTTGTCATATATCCAGTTGTGTTCTTAGATATGTTCCTGCCTGTGGTGGGATGTGACAGCCCTGTTGTGTGACCACATTCACTGGTCTTGTCCCTATGTTTTGGTCATACTACAGACATACATCTAAGAGGACTTTAGAACCCTTGTAAGAAGGGCAGTGAGGCTCTGTCTTGGGATAGATCTGGCCTGCAGAATCAGAGTTCCTCATCCCCGAGCTATGGCATCAGTTTTTGCTAAGACAATGGTATTTGGAGGTTTCTATGACCTGAGTTAACATTTCTGTTTATTTTCATTACAAATGGTATCAGCAAATGTTCTCTACTTGAAGAACTGTCCCATGAAGTGAGTGCTTTCAGACAAGGAAGGCACAAGTTTTCATGCAATGTTTTGCATTGCTGTTGACACCACCATGAAGCACAGGAAAAATGGTACTCTCTGTTCTGATCAGTTTAATGGCACCAGCTACTCCTGTCCGTGATTCTAGCACTTGGGAGCCAGCAGTAGGCATAACATTCCAGTTTCTAAACAGAGGTGGTTCTGAAGCAGGATTCAGTAAGCTCAGTGTTATCCAGCACTAGCAGGTGATGAAGGTGTTGCACAACTTATCTCCCCTTCTCCTCACTGCACATCAGGTCTGGAGGAGAACATTCAGGTTCCCACTCATCTGTCTGATTTGATGTTGATGGTGGTGAGGATTTGGGTGCTGAGCCAAAAAATGCGGTATTTCTTCCACTATATTTCTACAGTCCTGTACTTCTCCTTCCTAGGGACTATTTTCCCCCTCAGTCCTCTCTAGTCTTGATTTTATGTCTTCTTGGTACTTGGTTTTAAGTTTCTTGGCCAAATGATTTTCCACTGACAGCTGGCATCACTCTAGCAGTGGTAACAGTTCTCTAGAGTACTTCCCAGCTTTGTTGAGGTTTAGCAATTCCTCTTCAAAGAAAAACTGTATTGTGAGGAAATGCTGTGTGCCTTGTGTGAAGATATAAGAGTCATTATTATTGTTCATAAAAAATTAGTACACAGTCTGGAACAAAGTTGCTGGGGGGTATGAATTAAGGCAAGACCCAGCTGCTGCTCCAAAACCACACATGGAAATTTACAGTCTGTCATCATTCTCATCTTTCAAGCAGAAGGGATGTGGTTTTTGTGCAGGTAAGTTATATAAATGTCCTTTTACCAGCAGTAAAGCAATCAACAGAATGAGAGATTATATGAATTGATTGCCTAATCTCGTTAGGGAACATGCAGCCACAGTACAACGTTCCTGCATGAGCAATAGCCCATGGACATGTTGTACTCAACAGAGAGCTTTCACCATTAAAATGGCTGTAACACGACACAAGAAAGATTCTTTCAGCTCCATTTCAGGCATTGTTGAAGTCAGAATTTTACCTTTATACACTGAGTGAAGAATTTGATCTTACAGATAATTGTAGAAGTGTTTTCACGTATCTTAGACATGGCAGGAAACACATCAACCATGTGAATATGTATACTGAGAGTCTTGATGCTGTGCCTTGGCAGCAGCAGTATCTTTGTGCATTATGAGCCTTACTAGCAGGTCTCCAAGAGTCCTAAGTTTCCAAAAGATAACGATGCTTGAGAATAAATTAATCAAAATGCAACTCTGCCTTCTTCATCTTTGGAGAGGCAGGCAAAAGATGCCTTTAAAAGATAAGGAACATTGTAATTTTTAATTTTTTTTACAATTCAATTATAAATAGGTTTGAATATCCGTGTTCCAAATCCTACTAAATGGTAACATTTCTGGCTCCTTTGCCAGGGCACATGGCATCTAACTTGTATTTAAGTTACACAAACTGATGGAAAAACACCACATTGGAGAATTAGATTCAGCTGATCTCAACTGAAATTTACACAAGCAAGAACATTTTTGGCTTTTTCCTGAACTTCATCCAGTGAATAAAAAAAATAAATAAAAAAGCAGGTAGTGTAAAGCCACATTAAGAGACTTGCAGTGCTCACGAAGTGAAAGTACGTGAGCTCTGCAGGTGCACGGAGTTCTGAATTCCTTTCAGGGGCACAGGCCCTGCTGCTCATTGTCTGGCAGAGCAGCCTGCCAAAGGAAACCCAGAGTTGCCTGGGCTATAGAAACAGCATTAAAAAAATGCACCTCTATCCTCTCTTGCTGGAAAGGATTCGGAAGTAACTAGAGCCAGCCTGTTCTTATGATATTACATAAAGGTCCTTTGTATTATTCTGTATTTTTTCAATCATTATATAGTGAGGCAACTGTATGTAGATGTCTACTGAGCTTGATTTGTACAATCCTTTTAATGCACATACAGTTTTAAGGACTCTTTTCCTATATAGTGAGCCTCCTGTACAGACCCTGGAGTAAACTGCTTCCTGCTTCACCAATTCATCTGTCTGATATCCAGCATCTGAATATCAATTAAAAAAGATAGCAAGTACTGTATAAGCCTAAGCATACTTTAAAAATAACCTACTAATGACTGAAATGCTCAAACAGTTTGAGACAATTGTGAACATAACCAACTTAAAATGCAAAGATTAGGCAATTGTATGTGAAGAATTTGAAGTGTCCTATCCACTGTCCTGGAGATTAGAGTATTGTCAAGTCAAACCACATACTGTGGGCTATTTTTTTCAATTTAACTCATGTAATAGCTCTGCACATTATGTCAGCATCTTCAAGCACATGTCAAGGCCATGCAGTAACAAAGAAATTTGTATCCTGGGAATTCCACAAGTGTCTGCAAAACCAGAAGCAGTAAACCAGAAACAATTTTCTGTGATCTCTAATCTGTTCTGCTGCTTCCCAGAACAGGGTTGAATGTTGTTATAAAAACAGACTAGAAGCCTGAACATGCCGCTGGATGCTATTCTTATATTTCTACATTTTCATATACATAATTAAGAGTATATTTGGAAACACAGATCAGCAGGCTGGGTGGGGAGGATGAGGGGCAGACAGTTAAATCGAGATGTTACTGAAGAGGCCTTCCTCCAGGAGAGGAAATGCTATCTTGGGAAAAATATTCAGCCAAGCAGACTATGTTCCTTGAGACTGGGCTGTTACTTGGAAAAAAAAAACCCAACAAAAAACCCCTTCAAAAAATGAGGAAAGTTCATTCTTCAATAGCACTGATATGTATTTATGGCTGTTTCAATTTCTGATATTCTCTTATTTATAAAAAAGTCCTTCTGCATGGTCAAATAGCAAAGCTATAATCTCAGTGCAAGAGAGAATAAGGCTTTGATGTTAGGCTTAGGTGAATGGTGGTTTGTTTATCAAGTATTTTAAAAGGCATCAAAAATTTCCAAACGCTCAGAATCTCAAATTCCTATAAGATGAAACCACTTAGTTTTAAATTAATGATTTTAGGGGTGATATTTCATAACCAAATAAGCCAAATGCAATTGGGTTTTTTTAACATCTGCTTTTTTTGTCTGTCCAATGGTTTTGGAGTATCTCAGCCACCTTCACACACATCTAACAGAGGTAGCAAATTCAGCAATACTAAGCTTCACTAGTTCCAGGGAAATGAGGATGTTTTAGTTATGTTCTAAATGAAAAGTTATAGGGTGAATTAGACTGTCACTAGACACCAGAAACCCAGTGTGGGAGTGTGATATGAATGTCCAAATCCAAGCAAAGCTCCCTTAGAGTTCCCATGTTACTGGACACTGGCACATAATAGTCCTGTGCCCCATGGACACACAGCAGCAGCAGCTAGGCTGCATTAGGACCTGCAGACAGGAGCATGCAGTCCTTCCTGCTAATTCCATTATCTGTCATGTGACCTTTTTTCAGGAACTGGAGTTCTCAGAATTCCTGCAGGCACAAACCCAGGCATCTACAAAGTTCATTCACTTTAAAGTGTGCACGTCTTTATTTTGACCTTAACAAATCCAGTCACTACATTTATGAATTACTGGATCTTATGTTTCCTGTGTGCTTAGGAAACTACTACTGAGCAGGACTGCAACAGCTACCATAACATCCATGACTGAAATCCTTGGTTTATTTTCTGTACTTCAACGTTCTCGTTAAGTTATTTAGACATGAATGTTTTTTGAAAGGGGAATTTCCAAGTGGCAAGTTTATATTTGAAGTCCATGTGTGTTACCGTTTGCTGTGGAAGTGTTTGTATTACTCCATCTGGGAGCACAGATTACACCCTGTGATTTATCTGTTACAGCCATAGTAACTAGAACAACTCACATAGCAAATGACGAGCACACACAGTCAGATACTATAATAACAGCTACAATGCCAGAGGAACAGAAGTAGTGAAAAATTCCTGCCCTAGCCTTAACCACAGACAGGTCTGTCTGAGAATCAAAATAGCTCATGTGGTGTGTTCCATGCAGATATCTGGTCCTCTTAAAAAAATTAAAACTCACTTTCACCAAAATGGAACAATTTTTTAAGCAGATTGCATTCTGTCAGTTATATTCTGCCCCACAGGAATAACTCCTATCGATCGTGCTTCCATTAAGTGCAATGCCTTTGTTTACATGGACTTTGGCCACATCCAATTATAAAAGCAGCATTTTTTTACCTTCTTGCTGGTAAGTAAAGCTCTTACACTGAATACCAATGACAAACCTAACTTAAGAAATGAAAGGCAATGGCCTCAGTGATAGTTTATGTTCTAAGATAATGCAAACTAAATGTTGGCCTTTCTATCAAAGTGAAGTACCAGCAGTCGCTGCATATAATTTCTGTTCACTAAGCCTAAAACTCTTGCTGGGGCTCCTTATCTCTGAGGCATTAAATCCTAGACCAGTGCTGAGTAAAACAGTTGAAATCCACTCATTTAAAAGAACAGCAACTTCCACTTGATTTTCTCTCTCCTGTGGCTTGTTCCAAGAATGGAGATCAATAGCTGACCCCTAGACTTTGCATTTAAATGCCAGATAACTAAATTGTGTTATGCTGAAATGATGAAGTGATGAATTCTGGGGAGAGGAAGATGTATCTTAGCTATGTGTAATTTGCAAACCACACTGAAGTATGACACTCAGCAAAGAAGGGAACTCTAAAGTTTACTATAGTAGCCCTTTCATTACTGCGTTTTTCTATTTTTTTCTACTCAGCTGTATAAATGTAATAAAGAAGGATGATTATTTAAACATCTATTGTGATTAGAAAAGAAAAAAAATCTGTAAAAGAGCCTTGAAACACATCTAGGTATTACTGAATGACAAAAAAAACTAAATTATGGTGATTTTTCTTTCCTTTTCCATAGGTCAATTAAACTTTGAAATAAATATACTTGAAAAGAATACTGAAAATCCAAAAAAATCCATGTGCTAATCAGCAAATCTGACCTATTGCATCACCCCAGCAAAGGAATTTCAGCCTAGAGTTCTTGCCTTGAGCCAAAAATTTGTTGTTTAAGGGACTTTCTTCATTCTTTTCATACAAAGACTGGGGCTTCAGCACAGGTCAGAAAAGTCTGGCCTCTTCAAACAGACTAACATTGATAAAGGTATGTGGGATTTTGTTCTTTTTCTGTCTTGTTGATGAACCAATTCAAACCTTTTAAAGTGAAAGGGACAAGAGTAGGGCTTTCCAAATGCATGTAATAATAAGCACTGTTTTATTGAGTTAAAAGCTGAAAGGAATAATGTGGCCCTTGATGAACACATATGCTGGACTGAGGCCTTGTTCAGTCACCTGAGGTCTCGTGCTACTCCTGTTGCAGCACCCTAGCAATAGCAATGCTCATTTGTTGTCTGCTGCAAGCTTTTCAGCTGCACCACTCACCCTGTGTTAGAGCAAACAAGGTGATTAATGACAATGTTATGCAGACAGCAACTGAAGCCAAGAAAACAAACTCCCCAGACTAGATTCTTTCTTCTCCAGGAGGGAAAAATGTCTTTCAGACAATGGAAACAACAGGTCCAAATGTATGTATGGGAAGGTGCAGTTAAGGTACCAACAGAAGCACAAGGTTTCCATTACAGACTCCTGTCTGGATCATTCCTGTGCTACCTCAGAATTGCTCAGTCTGTTATCCAGCCCACTCTGCAAACCCAGAACAGCTCCAGATCAGACATCTGACTGTTAGCAGCTCCATGGGAGCTCTGGAGCACGACACTCCTTGGCATCCCATCCTTCTTCAGCCCACTATTTACAGTGGACAAAAAGACTACATTCTCACTGTAGGACACTTGCACCTCTCCTTCCAGTCTATGAATTTCTCTTTGTGAAGCCCAGGATGATGCGCCGACAGAGCTCACAGGCTCTCAAGCCATTCATTCTCAGTGGTGTGGTCATTGCATAGAGAAATTATATATGTAGCAGAATTAACCAATAGTACTCATAGGTCAAATGGCAGGAACCAAAAATGGCACACAGTGACTTCTTAATGTCATAACTTTTTTCATGAGATTCTTTTGCAAACATATCTCCATGGATAAAAACTTGAACCTGAAGATGCTTGTATTGCAGGATGTTTGAAATCGAAGTGAAACTTCAGAAACCATCCCTGTCTGTACAGTGACCACAGGAACGACCTCTGCAATGGATTAAACTGCTTTCAGTGGAAGTCTACCTCACAAAGTTTCAGTTGTGGTGGCTTTCAAAAAAATGTGCATGGTAATGTTCATGATCTCTCATGGTTAGACAATGGAAGGGTGGCTGTGGTGAGCTGGGGGTTGGTCTCTTTCTCTGGGCAACAACAGATAGAACAAGAGGACACAGTCTCAAGCTGCGCCAAGGGAGATACAGGCTAGACTTAAGGAGGAAGTTTTTCACAGAAAGAGTGGTCAAATACTGGAATCATCTGCCCAGGGAGGTGGTGGAGTCACCATCCCTGAATGTGTTTAAAAAAAGACTGGATGTGACACTTGGTGCCATGACCTAGTTGAGGTGTTAGAACATGGGTTGGACTAGATGATCTTAAAGGTCCCTTCCAACCTAGAAATTCTGTGATTCTGTGAAAAATTTTAAGTGGGAGAGCAATTAAATAGGTAATGACCAATTATATTAATCTGGTGTGAACTGTGGGTGAATTCATGCTGAAATTGGGAAACTTTGGCTCCATGAGCTCTGCCCAGCAGTTGCATGAATAGCTGCAAAGAAGAAATCATATGACCTCATGAATCAGTCTTTTCTCTGTTGACATATCAATGACTTTTTTATTATTCTATTCTACTAAAAACAGGATAATGCTTGTAAAAGCAAAGCTTATCAAATTAATGAAAGGCTGTCCTGCTACGCAAAATAACAGACTAAAGGATTATTCATTTAATCTGAGACCTGCACTTTATTTATCTGAGTTCTGGAAGACGTTGAATGTCATTTGCCTCCAACTGAAGTGCACATACTTTGGCATGAACAGACCTTGCGGGTAAGTTATGACATTCCATGTGCACAGCAGCTCCCAGGATTTGGGGACAGGATGAGATTTCATTTTGCTAGAAGCCAAGCAAACAGAAGTTAGTGAAGTTGTCTTTGGCTGTAATTGTGAAATGTCTCCTTGTGAACTTTTGAACTGTTCAATCAACAACATCACAGTAACGCAGCATGCCTGAAACATGGGGCTTCAGCATTTATAAGCACAGCTAAAGCTGTAAAGCTAAGTGAAAAATCTGATATTGAGAGTTTATTGCAACTGTATGGAAGAGAGAGGGAGTGGGATTTCCTGTTATTTTATTCTCATTCTGGCTGGATTCTTTGCCAGAAAGCAAGGTGGTGTTGAAGTAGTTTATGAGCAGCATCTGCCAATGGCCATATTGAGCATCCAGCTTCAGGGAACAGGCAGCTCTGGAAAGCAGTTTTATGGGCTGATAATCAAACACTAGATCTGTTACTTGACACAAGGCAGCTACCATTCAAGGTATGCATAAAACTATTGCATGCACACCAAAATCTTCTGACCAGATTGTTAAACCACTCTCCCCGTTTAAACAAAGCTTCAGGGTTTTTTGTATACAATAGAGGAATTCTATTATATTGTAACAGTTGTGATGTTCTAAACTGCCCACTTTTAAAAAAGGTAAATTTTTTAGGAAAGACAATTTGCAATTTAACATTCAACTCTTGCAAGTCTCATTTACATGTTCTATTTTGTAAATACCTTCCCTGTTTATTTTGCATCTCCTGGCAGCCCCTTCAACCACAGCTGTATGAAAAGGAAAAAAGAGCACAAGTTACCTGCTCTACAAATGTTTTAAGCACATACCCATGCAGGCTCCATTCTCATATCAAACCAGAAAATAAGTAAGAGAAGGTTTTCAGCACTTCTCTTGTTAACACCCGGGTGTGCCACAGCCCAAGTGCAGCTCAGCTGCTGCGAGCACGCCGCCCTCCTGCCCGTTTGATGTCGCTTTTGAGGTCACGGCGCAGGAGAGAGGCCATGGCCAGGGCTGGAACTGAATGAATGGAGCATTTGCTGGATTGTGGAGGATCCGAGTCATGAGCCAATTATCTGAGTATGACTGGATGTGAGACATAACTGAAAAGCTGAGATCTTACATAGAACACAGACATATTCCAAAGACAGCTTTTCCAAGGGCATCTTGAGATATACAACATACCTCTCAAAAATAGAAAGATGTTTTTAGAAAACTATCTTACCATGGACACACAGAGAGAAATCAATTGGATTCCCTTTTTCATGAGCAAATACTTCTTTTACTACTTTTCCATCTCAGAAGTAGCACTGACAGAAACATCTATACTATTTTAAAATTTCTAAAATATACACATATATGTCATGGTGCCTTTAGCAGCTCTGTCTTCCCTTGCCTACTGCACCTATGTCTTCATTGCTTGTCTTTACAGAGCACTCTGTAAAGTGTTAAAACTCTATTAAACCCAGTTACGTGTCACTGCAGAATATGGTTTATATGTATTAATCATGCCACAAGTGCTGCCCAGCAGCCACCATTTTCTCTGTAAGGATTTAAAAACCTTATTCACATATATAAACAATTTCATAAGAGATCAATGATTCTTTAGCAGAGATTCTCAATTCCATATATGTCAGATAAAAATTCAGTAGCTGCAAATGTAGGCAGGCTATAGTAGAAAGGTCCCTATTACTTCCCAAAATATGAATTCCTAGTGCCACCAGCACATTTATTGCTGCTCTTCTACACTTGTTTGATCAAGTGTGCAGATCTGTTCCCTAACAGACCTGCTCTTCTGGGTGAGGAGAGGAAATCCACTGGCCTTTCTGGATTTTTGAGGTGGAGCACCTGTTTCCTGTGTTTGCAGGAAATTAGTTGACCACACTTAACACGCCTGACGCACAGGGGCTAATGAAGTACTCTAAAATACAGGATCTTATTTTTTCAGGAGAAGATTCCTGGGATGGGAACTTACATGGAATATAATAGGAATTGCACCATTACTATGAAATTCTAGAAGATATCAGTGTCATGTAAGTCTGCAGGCTAGTTCCAAAACCCTATGCACAGGATATAATTTTTACTTTGAAAAAGATCACAGAAGTTCCCTGCTGTTCTTACTTCCATTTGGACTCTTGCTTAATCCAGTCCTAAATCTGAGGACCACAAAATTATTTGAACCTTATTTCCTGCCCATATTCCTAGCTCCTGCTGAGCACAACTCTGGCAACCATGGGTCTTGGGCGGAGATTCAGGAATTGCAATATGCAGAACTGCATGGTTCATAAACTTGAGTAATCAGGAGGTTCTGTTACAACAGACAGACTGTGAATAAACCCAAAGAAAACAGGAATTGCAGCTTCATGAGTTGCGGTGTTGTATCCAGACTTAGCTTTGAGGGATTGATATGATCCAATTATTGCTCTTGCAGCTTGACAGTGCCACATGGGATAGCTTATTATTCCTCCCAAAAGATGTGATGCACAAAGTACTTTGAACTTGATTTTCAGCCAATTCATTGGAACTTGTTTCTACTTTCTTTTTAAAATTAGTTTTTAGAGCTCAATTTTAGAATTTGTGAATAATGGACAAGTAAGAGAAAAACTTAAATCTTAGAAAAAATTATTAATCATTACACTGCACAAAACCAGGTATGTGTTTAGTGTTTTTTTCAGAACAGAAATACCTCAGCACTGTAAATTGTACACTATGCTGTCTGCATGCTCATTGAGCTGTGTTTTATAATCAGGAGAGTCAAACACAAGACTCACCTAGGAACTTAGGACTTGTTTTATATTTAAAAAATTAGATATTAAAAATCCAAAGGTGGTCTGATTTCCAAGTGGGAAACAGCTGTGCAGTGGAAGTTACTGTTCTTACTGTGTTACCCTGTGAAACCACAACATATGTACTCAAATGAAAAAAGTACCAGCACAGTCACTTCTTCATGAAGGGAATACCACAGACCTTGCATGGCACAGATGAGAATGGTACAGCCTCCTTAGAACTATTTGATTGAGGAAACAGTTATGTGATAATTTGGATTTCTTTGCAAATGAGACTGGAACTCAGTTCCTCCACAGCATTCAAAGAAGAAAAACTATAAAGCACACCAACCACATGAGGTCCTTGTCTTTCTGTAATAAATTTGTGAAAACATCTAAGAAAGCAACTTGTATGCCAACACCAGAAAGATGTAGCTTATACTGAATGAGTTTGGGTCACTTGCAAACAACAGTGGTCATATCCAAGTGACAGTGTATATGTATGATTTTTTCAAGGATACTCTACACACAGAACCCGAGTTTCTTGGAAAGAAGCTTTAAGCAAACATTTGGACAGAAGTTCAGCAGAGGTATGGAATGTTTTTCCAAACTAATTAGTCTGTAATTCACCTGCAAATGCTAACCTTAGGATTACAAGCTGATGACATAAACTCAGAAAGTATAGCTGCTTTTTCAAGAATTCCTTACAAAAGCAAAGCACCAGCCAGATAACATTCTCTCAGAACATTTTTGTAACTTATATTCTTGATGACAAAAAATAAATTTTCTTAATTTTTGCCTTAAAGACAAAAATTAATCTAGTGATTTGTACAATCGAGGGGGACTAGTCTCTTGCATGTAGAAATTAAATTATGTTCATGTAAACAATCTGTAAGAACACCAGTCAGGATTATTTTTTTCACTGAGAGGTTTTGTGTTAGACTGAGAGGAGGGAAGTACTCAAATCCTTATGTATGTATCAAATATGGTGAAAAGGAGAGCTAGGATTTTTTCATGTTACAGAGTCCTAAGACTTCAAGGAATTAACAGCAGCCTATTAAACAATCTCATTTGAAATCATAGGGGAGAGAAAAGGGAGTATGAAGCAAAAGACATCAGTTTAAAACAGCATTTTATCACAGAGGTGATTCTGTTTTGATAAGGTTTTTTTCTGAGCCATACTGCTCAGAAAAATCACACTCAGAAATGCAGAGAAAACAGATGAGTTCTACATGACTTTTCACCAGTAAGCACTGTTAGCAAAAAGTCTCTAAAATGTGTAGCCCTTCACCATGCAGGCCCTTTTGGTATGAGTCGGGTGAGAGTTTATGCTTGGAGAGGAAAGCTGTATTTCCTTAGTCCACACTGCTTACTGGAAACATCCGCCAATTCCAAATACTGCAGTAGGGTAAGAAGCAGAATCACAAAATGTTCTGTTCTTTTTGTTGTCTTTTTTTTTTTTTTTAAGAACACCCCTTTGGGGACTGACTGAAACTTTTCTTAGAAGATACTGGTGCTGAACATCTGCACTTTGACAAGCAGTGTTTAAAAGCTGTTTCTCATTACACTTTTGTCTCTGCAGTATATAGTTAGAGTGTTGTAAATTATCACTTTAGTGCAAGGTATCTGACAGTCATGTTCCTAAACACATTTCATCTGCACGTCCCAGTCATAGAAGTCTGGGACAAGGTTCATGGTAAAACATTTGTGCCAGCTGTTGTACAATATTTGCTTACATCAGTGAGCACAGCAAAGATAACATTGTAATCTCCCAACTGCTTCATCCTCTGAAAGTGACCAGTGACACTTAATTACAATGGCTCCCCAGAAGTTACACTGCTAAATTTGCATTCCAACAGATGTTAGCTTAAATCATATCTGATCTGGTCAGTGAGGTGGTGCCCTTAACGAGCCCAGAAGTTACACTGCTAAATTTGCACTCCAAGCTCCAACAGATGTTAGCTTAAATCACATCTGATCTGGTCAGTGAGGTGGTGCCCTTAACGATATTATCCTGCAGACTGAAAGGAGATGCCAACACAACAAAACTCACTCAAGCTGAAGGAAAATGTGGAAAACTGGTGTAAATCTCTCAGCATGGTAATGACCTCGATCTCGTGTGATAGCTGAACTCGTTTGCAGATGAGATGTTAAGAAAGCTGTGGAGCACCCCAATGAACGATGAGCAACATTATTCCCACAATTTTTGGCTAAGCTCCTCTTAAGGTTACTGTTTCAGACCCCCCCACAAACTCTGGCAGTCATTTGAAAACTTACCTTAGCGACAGTGCAAGGGATTCTGCAGAGCAGGTGAGAGCTGGAGGCTTTGGGCACAGGGAGAATTCTCCCTCCGGGTTCCACTATGTGAGCAACGTGGAGTTAAGCTACTGAGTTGCAACAGGCCTATTTCCCTTTCAAAGCCTCAGCAGCACACAGATGAGCAGCAGAATCAGAGTTAGGGTTCACAAAAAAGTTATATTTAACTGTGCAAACCCACTTTTATGTGCATTATTAATCAATACTATATATATGCATATTATATTTGCAGGTGGTTGGTTAGGAAGAGGTTTCTTTCCCAATGAAACACAACATTCTGTGCTTAAAAAACCCCATGTGTGTTTCCTTATTAGGGACACTGAGAGCTGGTTTTTTTTAAGACAAGGGGTAGGTGATTAGCTAGAGATAGTCTTACCTCATATCATATAGCCTGAAGTAAAATTGATTCTATTAAATTCACACCTAGCATCTACTAAAATTAGTAATTAGAATTACTTTGTCCTATGATCAAATTCTACATCTTCTCTGTCATTTGAAAAAGAAAAACAAAGAGCTTTTTGAAACACTTCTTATAGGTCTCTTTATACTAGTAACACTATGTAGGGGTACCTATACATTCCAAAGCATTTGCTTTTCTGGTTACTCATATATTTGCTCATACATTTCTATTTAAGCTAGAATTTGGTTCCAGATGTTGCCAGTCTGAGTAATTCTTAAAAGTTAGTGCGAAGAACTAAGTAGTTTTCAGTGATGAAAGCTGGGGGAAATCGAAAGCATAAATATAGTACATCTTTGCATAAAAGTGAGAAATGTATCAATGAGAATCCTGCCTGAAAGTAATCCTTTGGGATATCTAGGAAATTCCGTTTTGTTTTGGCCATGTTAGGAGAATTTAGAAGACATATTTACAAATACATCCTGAATTTATTACACAGTCAGGCTAAACATTCTATTGGCACTGCTTTTATAGATATATATACAGCAAATTGCAAGTTTCCATTGACTTTGAGGGGCTTTCAGTGTTCTGAAAGTGCAAGAAAGCTAGATACAATTAAATAGGGCTTGGAAAATATATAAATCACCAGAACAATCCAAAACTGCCATGACCCTCATGTATTACTGCTCGTCTGCAGTCCTTCTGCTGGCATTTAAAAGAGAATGCAATTTAAAATTCAGTAAGCCCCTACATATAAATAACAAAAATTAGTCCATAGGTTCTATGAGGTTTTAGCAGCATCTCTGTTCTATTTGCTATAGCAGAATACAGCCTAAATTACTAGATTAAGAACATAGGAAAGTACTATATTCAACTGGGAGGTTTGCAAGAATGTGAAATAGTCTAAAGTCCCAGTCTAGTATGCAAATTTGTACCAATGTAATTTCATTTATTTACCCTGAAAATTAAAAAGAAATATTTCCCATATCTATTAACAAATAGCTCATAATTTCACCAAAAATTTGCAGGAAACATCTGAAAATGTACTAATCTTTCTCAGCTGCCTCCATTCTAAGTTCCTGTAGTGGAAATACTGATGGCTGTTTACTTTAAACAGCTCAATACATCACTTCTGGCTGCAGTCCCTCACCTGATCTTACTCTGTAAGAGTTAGCATTTCTCCTGCTCTCCTTTACCAGCTTTAAAAGGTACTGTTGAAGGTAGTAAGGACATAACTAGCATGCCCACTCTGCTTGGGTATTTACTGTCAAAGGATATTCTAGCTAGCTGCAGGACCCAGGCAGATGGAAAGATGCAAAACGTGCTGCAGCAATACTGTTCTGTCATCTGACTTATTCAAGCTCCTCTATCCCAAAAACTCATATAACTTATAACCAAATAATAGAGAGTGGTCAGGTATAGTGTGCAATAAATCAAAGATAGCTTATTGGTCCATTGCTGGCAACATCAGCAGATAGCCAGTCACCAGTATTTTGCCTATATTTCCTGAGAGCACCACAAAAGGACTGTAAGTGATTACAGCAAATCTTTTCCTTGCACTAGAGGTCATTTCAGGATATGCTTACTTTAATACCATTTGACTTGTGCCAAGTTCTTGGTTAGCAAATGCTTTTTATGTTTAGGCTGCAAAAAAGCTTCTGAGGTCGTTTTTCTACAAGTAACCACAACGGTGGCACTCTGAACTTTTAAAATTTTTCTTTTCTATTAAGTGGAGGCCCTGTAAGATCTGCTGAATCTGCAAGACCTGAAAAATACAGGATATGTGTGTCTGACTTCAGTGCCTGCACTTAAATAACCCACATTGTCTAGCTATTGTTAAACTGAACACAGCAAGATAATGATCTCACTGCCCATGCAAATCTACCTCATAAAAGCCAAGTGGGTAACAAAGGGAAAAAAGTATACCTATAGAAATCCTACAGAAAGGACCCTTCAAAAGTTGCCCTGCATTTGAACAGCAGAGTATTTTTCTGGCTCTGTCAGCACCAACTTCCAGACAGCTGATCCAAGATTGGAAGGGGGTGGGGGGAAGTTGGAACATGCTTAACTTAAAAAACAGAACTAGAAACCACATGTCCAATATAAACAAGTTCCAGGTTTCTGGTCTTGGACGTGCCATAAGCATGTTCAGCCAGACAATAACACAATGGAACAGTTGTTTTAAATGGTTAAAGGTGCCTTCTCTTCAGATGGAATCCAATTGTGAGTTTGTTTCATAAGGAATTCCAGTTTAGCAAAAGGTTTGTTTATGCAAAACTTCTGTCACATCACTTTCCAGTGTCTTGCAGAGAAATGCTACTGCAGGAAGGTCTTTTGCAGATCATTCTGAACACTCTTGTCCATAGGGCTGTGGTTAATTTCTAATATAAACACAGCAATCAATTGCAACTGTCCATTCACAAAAACCTTGCTTGCCAGTTTCCTCCCAACCATCTGTAAGACTTAGGTCTTACCACTGAGAAGGAAAGTGTTACTACCAGTGTCTTGGATGAGGAAAACAACTGGAGGGTCATCCATCTTCACTACTTCCAATAGTAATAGGTTTCATTACACTGGACCTAAATCCCACTTCCATGCTAAAAGAAAAATGGTTTGTGGAAAGAGAAGCCTGTGATGTTTCTGATTTTTCATTAGACACATAATTGTAACAATGATAAATACAGTTTTATTTTAAATGCTTTTTAGCTACACTATCTAAATTCTGTTCTTACCAGAAACTTCATTTCTGTGTCCTCTGCATGATTAATAGCTCCACAAAGACTGGGGAGAAAGAGGGGGAAAGGAAATAAAGGGAAGCCTTTCACAGAGAAACCTGTATAACCATCAGGAGAGGTAGTTCCACCTAAGAGCTAATGTTAATCAAGTGTGTGGTAAATACAGCTGTCATCCAGCTGGATTCTCCATGCAACTAATTTAGCCCTAACTCTTTTGCAGCTGAATTAACTGAATCTTATTATTCAGTCTTGAAGCAGTCATGTAAAAGCAGTGAGTAGGATTCCTTGTACTCTTCTTCCTGACATCAGGTCCTTTTGAAACATGTTTTAAAATTTGCTTACTCTTTAAGAAGTTTATGCCCTGTGTTTATTTCAAAGACTTTTACATTAACAAAATTATAGCAAATATCTATTTTTTGTTCTCTTCAATGACCACAGATTGTTTGATCCAGGCTTAAAATCAATACTTTAAAGTAAGAATTTTAGTCTTGAGACTTGTGTTGTAGGGTGAAGACTCAGGCAGGACTTTGAGGGAAGTTGTTCTATGTTTTCTACTGACTTTTTCTGACATGTTGAAATTTTCTTAGAGAAGTAAGAAAGGAGTTGCAAAGCTCTTTCAGAGGAAACACAAACAGTGCTTTGAAAATCTGTATTGTTTTTAAAAATACAGCCTTATTAAAAGAGTTAAGATTATCAATTTTCAGAGAAAAAGTAGCAGGCTGCTGAAGTTCTTAACACTGAGAAAGAAGGGTTACGCCTTAGGGTGAAAACACAACTGTTTTGTGAGGCTGATATTTGAGTCTGCCCAGAAGCCACCATTTGGGCCCATCTCAGAAAAAAAAAACAAACTTGTAGAAAATGTTTTGATGCACTCAGCAAAGTAAGGAGGTGGAAGGCATTTAAGGGACACAACAGCCTAGAGGCACCTTGCAGCTTTTGGATAATCTAGGTGAATGCCAATGAGACTGAAGGAAGCATACAGAGCCTACGAGTTGTTTCTAACTTTTAACACAAGAAATCAAACCCAGGAGGCCCAACATGCAGAGGGACATATTCATTTAGTCTGTCCTTTTGCCTTTGGGAAATCTGTGTTGGGAAAAGGCCTTTTCAATTTCCTCTGGCATCCTGTTCGGAGGGAGTGCAGCTCCCTGTAAGTCCCTGTGTGCAGAGCAGCCAAACTGGCAGCTCAGGAGGAAGGACTGAAGCACCAACACCACTCATTTCATCCTGCTGCAGACAAGAGCTGTCTGCAGTCCTGCTGTGCACTGCTCTTGAGTGGCACAGAAGGCCCTAGATCGGCTTTCTTCTCTTGTAACCTCTTCCTGCAAAGCCTTGGGTCTTCACCAACACTGCCCACCTGCTACACACATCCACATATGTGCCTTCAAGAGGCACTGTGTGCCTAGAGTTAAAAGAAACCTCAGCCAGGTCTAGTCCACGGGTTTGTATTTAACTAGCTATGTTTCTGGTAATTGGCAGGTGCTAAAACGGAACATAAAGTTTATTTTATGATAGAAAAACTTGCTTCTTACATTGGTTATTGTTTTCTACACACATGGATAACATCTTGATCCAGAACTTAAGGGAATCTGTGCTTTGCTGTTTTGTTTTGAATTAACATAGTGTGAGCAAATCAGACTTACTAGAACTGAAAGTGAAATCCAAACCCCTATTCAAAATGGGTAATTTGTACTTTACATAAAGGCCTCTTTACCAGCCTGAACACAGACCATATACTTCTCCTGCTTGTCCAGCCTAATTGTTATGCTCTTGTCATACTTGTGACAGTGAGGTCTGACTGCTTTATTCTCAGATTGTTTTCAAATACCAGTTACCAGGACTCCAGGCTGAGACTGGTGCCCAGTTCTCTTTAACTTCTGCTAATTTGTGCAGACTCATTTAATTCTGATGACTGACTGAAAGGCTGTTTCTGTGTTATCATGTGCTGCTTAGTGCTTAGAACTAGTTGGTTTAGAAGGACAGTTTAAAGGAGTTACATGAAGGTTTATTTCGTGCTTTCTCTGCATTCCTGCTGGTGATGGTGTGTTAATGGAGACAGCTAGCATCTTGAGAGGTCACAATGATTTGGTGGGGAGCTGCAATACATAGGATTCTTGTGATTCCTGCCCAAAATCCCATCATTTTTTCTCTATGCATATATAAATATGTAATATAATGCAATAAGCTGGGACTCTCTACAGCCTCTCAGAACACAGTGGTCCTGGACAAGGCTCTGTAAGATTGTAGCCTGTACATTGCTATTCGGCTCTGTACTGTCTTCCTTCTACCAGTGGTGCATCAAGAGACTCACTGGTTTCCAGTAACTCCAGAAAATATCCAGACCTTTGTGCTGAAAAGCTGCTTAGATAAAGGGGAATTCTGAAGTGTGAATTGTTTACCTGATTTTTTGTAAGACCTTTGTGTTTAGGAATTTTCTCAGTGGAGAAGATTTTTAAAATCCGTGCACCAGTGAAACCTTTTTTTATCAGTGGGGCCAGTATAGCTTAGAATAAATAGGGGTGCTGCCTCTGTGGACCACAACAGAGCTTCTGAGATCCACAGAAAAAGTATTTGGACTTGACAACTACCCACTGACACTAAATATAACCTTCTGGTAAACATTAAAACTTCAAGGGCTTTGTGGCTGATGATCATGTTGAACTCCAGGACATTCAGTGAGAGACTAGAGTGGAAAACATAAACATGAAAAGAAACACGGGGGGATGGGAACTTTGAAAGCTGGTGGAGAGAACAGAGAAGATTTTGATGATTTTTTTTTTTGTTGTTGCCTGATTCAAGAGTTTCCAGTGTAATAAAACTGAAGTATCCATAAGGCTGAGACAGGTTAACTAGTAATGAACCAAAAAAGCACACAAGAAACTGTGGATTGCTCCAGCACATTTTGTCCTAATAGGAGTACTAAAAAACACTGTACACCGAGTAAAGGACAAAAAACAGATGCTCTTGTCATTTCCATCTTGGTTCTTCTGCTTTAAATAGGAGAATTATCTTCCTCTGCACTATGGTTTTTACTTCATGTATTTAAGCTCTGATATCTGGCTATAATTATCAGAAGGATTTCACAGGGAGCACCAAACAGCTGGAAAACAGTACCAGCTCTCAGTCCCCATCACTGTGGGCTGGATTTGATACTTGGAAGGCTCTGTATCTTTCTGACATAAGCTCAAGGATCTGCTCTATCCTTCCTCAAACCATGAAGAGCAAAGCCTTTATTTTCTCAGTAAAGTAGCACACAAGGACAAGCAAGTTTCTAAAGCAGATCATAAACTGCTCAAGTATCTCTTGCATGATCATCAGTTATCTTCTAGCCTGCAGTGCTGTCCTCAGCTTTCAGGTCACCCCTAAATACCAGCTCATCTAGTCTTACAGCACATGGAAGAAGTTCTGCTCGACAGCAGACGTTTTGACTGTTCTTAGCAAACATGGGGACTTAGTTGGATGGGTGTTCAAAGCACCTCCCATGTGCACCTGGGGCACCTTCACCACTGCTCTGTGAGGTGGTAGCCATCACCCTGACATCTGTCTGGCAGCTGGGCACACTGATGTGTTACTTAACTAGTTCAGGATGACTAGAAAGCAGAGAAGACCCAAAGCCCTCATTCTGAATCAGTAAACACCATTACATGTTTTGTAAGAACAAACATTTACCAGTCCTGGAAGTGGTCATTTTTTTCTGTTAGCTTAACTCTTGTTGACTTACAAACTGTTTTCAAGGCTGTGACAATTTCTTTTAAAGATAGAAAAAAATGCAAACACCTTAGAAAATATTCTGCAAGGAGAGTAAGAGGCATTTAAGCCTGTTTAAAACTCAATCCAAACAGAGACAGACCTGTTGCCAGTGAGGAGGGAAACTTGGCAGCTTTGCTTAAAGCTTCCCACACAGACACTGGAGACGAAAGAAAACAAAGAAGCTGTAGTCCCTGAGGGTCCTGCCACTCCCTGGGCAAAAACAGTCCCTTCCCTGCTTTTCCTTTAGCTCTCAGACACACACACGTGCTCTCTTACAGCAATAACCAGCTGAGCCCTACAGTCCTGGAAAAAAATACAGGAAATGAAGAGTTAAAAAAAAGAAAAAAAGGAAAAGAGAGAGAGAAAAAAAAAAGAGAACTTGGAGGCGAGCCAGCGTCCCCGAATGACTCCGCTCTGCCGGCAGCCTGGAGCGACACTCCCCGCCGGCCCTGCCCTCCCTCCTCTCCCCGCAGGGCGGGCGTGCCAAGCCCTCCTCTTTATCAGGGGCTGGAGTTCCCCTTCTTGGTCTCTGCTTGGTTTGGAAACCCAGAAATGTTGCTAAATTTATCTTTCGCTTTCAGGACAATGGTAAATGCCAGCAATAAGAATGCAAAAGAACTGAAAATTAATGGAGACAATTCCCTGCCAGCCAAGTGGAAACACCTTTTCTGTACAACTCCCAAGGCGGCAAAAAGCAGTTACACAGTGCAAAGCAGGACAGGCTGCCTGGGGTGCCAGGAACACGCTGTTCCTTTGGCTGTGTGCCACAGGGAATTGTCCATCCATATGCTCCAGTTTGATGGGGCTTTCTTCTCTCCCACAGAGAGCAAAGCATACCATCAAATTAGACTGGCTCTTACTTTATCTCAGGAAGGCAACAAGAAAAGCTGAAGGCACACTGAAAGTAAGGCCAGCATGGGTGAGGCTGACACCTCAGAGCTAAAACTGCTCGGGAGTTATGTCATGTTTTATTCTGAGCATCTCTTTCTTACTGCTCTTTTTAAGAGAACTGACCACACATCTTAGTAAACTAATTTGCCATCTGAAATTACTCAGTGGAACATTTTGCACAAGTCTGCTCTAGTCGGTGTGGTGCCTCGACACATGTGCTATGATTGGTGCTTTCAGCAGAGGCTGGACTCCCCAGTTTCTGGTGTCCCCTTTCTGACGGGAAGCCATCCTGTTTCCCAGCACCAGGCAGAGGCGTGAGGTGTGGCAAGTCATGGGGCCTATTTCAAGATGGCCCTCCTAATACTTTCAGTGCAACTTTCTCAAGGCTTGCAAGACTTCCACTTTTTCTGTGGGTGTGTCTTATAAATTACAGTAGCAACAAAAAAGTGCTCAGCCTTCACCAAGAAGTAAGCACTGAACACTGATGAGTACAAGTTACTGGTTGCATTCAAATGTTTTTTTCTTTTGAATTTGGTTCTACCCAGCTGCCAAGAGCATTTCAGACACTGCCCATATCCCCCTCTCTCCTCACTCATGGTGTCTCCTTGTGACTCGTGTTCAGCCTCTCATCTACCTTCTGCTTATTCTGGCTTTCACAGTGTCTGCTAAAGAAAGAAACAGATACACAGCCATGTAGGTGCCTCTAGAACATTTAATTTTAAAATATCAAGAGTATCGATACTTGCGTGATAAAACTGGTATAAAAAGAGGGACTGGAGCACGGAGTAGGAAAAACGGGGAGGTAAGAAGTACTGGAAAGGGAAGTAGAAGACACACAGAACAAGAAGGCCAGCAGCTAAAAATTACAGCTTGGTACAATCCACACAGGTGACCCGCATGCCGTTCCCTATGACATTAATAAAAAGGGCACCATTAGCTTTGAATCTATGCCCGGTAAGGGTTTATTCCCAGAGGGGTTTTTTTTTGTTGTTGCTGTTTGGTTTTCCCGAGCTTGAGTTCCGAGAGGTGAAACCATAACAGTGGCCAAATAAAAGTTTGTTTGGTTTTGTTTTTCATTTTAATTACCAAGCTGTAACAAATAAATCTCTGGCTGGATTGTAACTAACCTGTATGGGTCCTTAGATGAGCTTTAAGATGGGAAGATTTGCCATAAACTTTTTCACACCCCACATAGTGGCATTTGTGCTTTTTCTGGGGTGATCCAGGGTCAGTCCAGCTTCTTATGCGTTTGTTCTTTTGTCTGGGGCTTGGCTCAGTTACTGCAGCCAGGCTAGTAGGTGTGGCTGCTCGTTCTCCTCCGCTCTTACCAGCTGAAGACAGACTTTCTTCCCCAAACTCCGTAGGAGCAATAGAAAAGTGTATTTGTTCTGTTATATCAAGCGTCTCTGCTTTTTCCGTCCTTAGAGCAGGTGAGTTTGGGACGTGCTGGTTCAGATCTGCTAAAATGCTAGCTACCACAAGTAATGATGATCCATTGTCTTTCCCGGTTTCTCTGACTTCCCGTCTATCTTCTCCATTGGATGAAGGAAGTATTGCTGCATCAGGTTGGGGATCAGGCTCCCCTTTGGGACTATGGATAACAGCACGACTTGACATAGAAACAAGGCACTCTGCTGCAAAATGATCCACATATGCTGCTGTTGCCATTTTTCATAAGTTTAAAAAGAAATCCAAACGGACGAAGACAAAAAAAAAGAAAAAAACAAACCCAACACAACAGCACTCTTTCCCTTTTTAAAAACGATTACACAAGCAGACTTTTCCCTCCCTTATTTCCTAGGATCGGTTTGTAGGAGCAAAGGCTGATATCGCAGCCATCAATCCAACACTTTGTTCGTGACGATCACACCCAGCTTGTCACTAAATCGAAAAAGCGTTGGCGGTCCAATGGAAGAGAAAAGGAACAGCAGATAGATCCTGGCACTGGCAGCTTGTTGCTGGGAGCAGGGAGTGAGGCGGTGCTCTCACGAAGGCGCGGGGCTGGCGGCGCGGCGCGGCAGCCCTGCCATGGCGCTGTGACAGCGCGGCCGGCGCGGCCCGCACCCCGCGGGGCGGGGCCTGACAACATCTGGCCGTGACGTCAGCGCGGGGCCGCAGCCCGCGCCAGCAGGTGGGC